>NW_007726467.1:74046-122034 GCF_000696425.1 Galeopterus variegatus
AAAAAAAAAAAAAAAAAAAAAAAAAAGAGAAAGGGAAGTGCAAAACAAAATTCTGTAAACTGGAAAATAAAGGAACTTAGAACTACTTAGGACTGACTCAGCAAACTGGCTAGAGCTGAAGTATAAGCCAGCAGTGGGAAAAGCTCCTTAAGAAGCACTAGATTTACACTACAGAAAGCCCAAAAGGCTCAAAAAAATGGACAACACCGAGGTGTGCATGACCTACCAAAATAAGGGAGTATACCAAGGAAAAGGAAGATTCTGAAACAGTAGACACAACATTCAAAGAAGGGAGATCCCAGGTTGACCACCATGTACCAGGCATGCAGACCAATTTATGTTTCCTTCCAGTACTTTAATCCTTTTTTAAAAAAATTTCAACTAGACAACACTGTCAATCTCCTTTGATAGCTATGCAAACTGCCATAGCTCCCAGAGCACACAATAGAATAAAGGCTATCCAAAAAGAAACCAGGCCATGATTAAGTATTTTAAGCCTTAATAAAAAGTAGAAAATGGGCCTTAACTTCCTCTCCCTCCTTTTCCAGCCATTGGCAAGCTCTTCTTTCATTTAGGCCATAGCTCACCAAGTGATTTAGGAGAATTTGGAAAGGGCTGGCAAGAGTCAGGCTATCGGCTTGTTTCCCAAATCTTGATCTCAGGTTGAGAGTCTGTGGGGTGGTGATCATCAATCTCTAGTGCACATCCAAATCATTGGGGTGCTGATTGAAAGCATGTTCCCAGGCCCCCAGAGAATCTGAGTTCTAGGTCTAGAGCAGGGTCTAGGAACCTGGATTCTAACAAGCAGTACAGGCAGTCCCCATGGAGGTCGTCTAAGCACTCCACTCTAAGACACACTGGTCCCAGACCTTAGAGGAATGTTGCCTGATGAAGGAAAGCCCAAGAACCTGGGGAGGGGACCTAAACCCAACAAAGCAGACTCAACCCAACAGATGCTGGCATCAGGGGATCTTGGGCAGAGGGAGGCCCTGGGCCTTTGTGACTGTGCATGCCTACCCTGCCTCAGGCTCAGAATTCACCAAACAGATGCTGGCTGTGCCCAGACAAGGCTCATATGCCTTTGTCTGGCTTTGGGTCACCCACCAAGCTGCCCTCAGAGCTATCTTTCACGATCTTTTGCGTGCTGACCATCTGTTTTGGGCCCAAGCATCCAGCCTGGGTAACTGCCTACTGCCAGGAAGCTTGCCCATGCATGAGCCCTGCCAACAATCACACTCAGCCTTCCTTTTCTCTAGCCCTGCATGGCCTAAGACAGTGCTGTGGGCCTGAAAGAGCCTAAAAACTCACAGAGCATCACTGAAAGAAAAGCTCTAGAACACAGGCTGTCTCCTGGCTTTACTCTGAATATTGTTAAAAGCTCTCTGAGATAGTTCTTTTTGGGGTCCACATGGCATCTGGCAGTGATGGTGGATGAATGTGTTCTAGTGCTTCCAAGAATAACCTGCCAGAGGCAGGGTGTAAGGGCTTACATCACATGCTGTTCTGCAGCAGGCTGGTCAGATTCCACTAGCGTTACTTAGAGCAGCCAGGCGCTCGGAGTGAAGGACTAATGCATGTGTTCTCTTTCTTCAGCTGGATGGTGAGCACAAGGATGTTTATTTTAATATCCTTAAAATGTACACCTATTATATATGAGGGGTCTTCAAAAAGTTCATGGAAACATTCATATTATTTTTTAATTCTGTTTTTCACAAACTTTTTGAAGTACCCTTGTACACTCCTATGTGTCTTATGTTTTATAATACATTTGTTTTAACAAGAAGGAAGACATGCCCATGATAAAGAGCTTCAGCGAGGACATCCCTCCCCTTCCAGATGTCCACCAGTCCCTCTTTGAGACAGAAATTGTTGAAGGTGCCTTGCATACTCCGGGAATAGCTAGTGCACACAGATGGCCAAATGTTATACTAGTTCATCCTCACTGCCACCCTAGGGGATTCATCACACAGCTCAGAGGAGGGGTCAGAGGCTCAAGGAGGTTAAGAGACTTCCTCCAGTTCACACAGTGCAGAGCTAGGCTACAACCTGTGTCAGGCTCCCCTGTGCTGCTCAGAATCACCAAGCACCAGACTCAGCCACTTAATTTTTCCCTGATGAAGATAATCAATCTCTTAAAGAGCTGTACTTAAATGAAGGGTCAAACGCTAATATGAATGCTGTCAGAGTCATCCTCAGAGCCAGCAGCTGCTGAGCTCACTGAAGGAACAGCGTGAAGCACGAAATCTCAAAAAAGCAAAAAAGGCTGGCATCACTAAGCAATGAAAAGAGCTCAAAGGAGAATTATTGGGCAAAACCTTCTTGGTGTGGTGCCTCAACTTTTGCAGCACTGGGGCCATCAGAGTACTCTTGGAAGTGACGGGGATACCAGAAAGGCTCTGGACATGGTGCCAAATCCTAGGCCTACCACAGATGTGTTACCTTGAGCACGTCACTTGACTGCCCTTGGCCTCTGTTCTCTCATCAATCATGTGAAATAACAATACCTGCCCCACCCACCACAGGGGTGCACTAAGAGGGTGGGCTGAAGCCGTGCCCATGAAAGAACAGCCACCTGTACTGTGTGGGCCACTAACCAGGTCTGTTTCAGCTGGGCCACAGCAGTGCCACCCCAGCAAGTCTTTCCTTCCTACACCAAGACTTCTTCAACCACACATGTCAGCCAGTGGGGGCCAGAGAAGGAGCCCACTAAAGCCAGACTAAAGATCTGCCCCACC
Organism: Galeopterus variegatus; assembly: GCF_000696425.1. Taxonomy (NCBI): domain Eukaryota; kingdom Metazoa; phylum Chordata; class Mammalia; order Dermoptera; family Cynocephalidae; genus Galeopterus; species Galeopterus variegatus. The sequence goes on from NW_007726467.1 coordinate 76,782, forward strand.
AAAGTGACAATGTGGTACAGAGAAGGGGCTTCTGACCTAAGCCTCAAACAAGCTTTGTTTCAATGTAACTGCCTGTCTCCACTCCAAAGCCGTGGTAACCCCTCAGGTTTGGAGGGAAAGCCCAATGTGAACTTCCCTTTGGGTGATGCCCAAGAGCTTGCCCCACACCACAGAGGGTCACAGAGCACAGAGGAAGGAAAGGCAGAGTTATCCCAAACATGCATAGAACCCAGCTCAGAGGCCCTCCTGGCGTCAGTACCTCAACATCTTTCTCTCCTCCATTCCTAGACAGCAGTAAGGCAGGGAGAGCAACACATACCTGCTCCCTTGAGAGGATAAACAAAACCCGCAAACGTTATTTTATTTGTGGGAGAGAAATGGCACATAAATTCTTTAAATTCAAGACAGTGGTACGGTTCAATACACCCTGGCAAGACACACAACACGTCCTATCCTCCAGTTGTGCTCTGGCCTGTTTATTTTGGTAAACACTGCTTGACTGTCCCCTGTAGTCATCAGAGAAGAAGGCAGCTGCTGTGTAATAGGATCCCAAGGAACTGACTTTGCTCAAGGTCATGGTGAGTCACCGGGCTGGATCTGTTTTGAAGGCCTCGGCTCTTCCTGTCTACCTGCCCATTGCTCTAAGCCCTCCTGACCCACACAGGCTGCAGGCAGAAAGGCTAAAGAGGCTTCTGACTAGCTCCTTGCTTCTGTCCCATTTCCTTCCCCCATCACTGGAGTTCCCTATGAGTTAGAGGCACTTCCTCACTGCCCCATTCCCTCTGTTTGCATCTGTTCCACCCACACAGCCTCTCCCCACTGTGACTTTTTAAGCTTCCAGACAGGCCTCTGACACAGGCTTCCAACAGGGCCCTCTAGTGCCCAGCTGGGTCATTCTACAGATACTATTGGTCCTAGCCGAGCTTCCTCTAAGGACAAGCCCCGCAGGACCTGGCAGTGCGGCTGCATCAGTCACCACCCCTTGGGCGCACAGGCCCTCCCTGGAAGGCCCTTGATCTTCCAGTGGCTGTTCTCAATCGTGATTCACCTGACTTCTAATCACAAACTTCCTCATTCTTCAAAGATACTTCCTGAGACTGTTGCTGATGCTGCCCTTTGCTGGCAACGTGTAAAAGGCAGAAAGGGTCTGGGGTTCAGAAGGAACGATGATCTGGGTTCCCTCTGCTGGGAGCCACTAGAGGTCTGAGCACATCTCAGGAACTGGGCCGGGGTTGAAGAGCAGTGTGAGAAGCCGGCACCCCTTGGGGGAGCAGAAGAATTCAGGATGGAGACTTTTGAGCCAGTCTGCATTTGCTAAAGCTTCCAAAGCTCTGTGAATGACAGCAGGAGAGCAAGTGGCTTTAACACTGAGCGACAAGGAATAAAAAGCACAGCTTTGGCTGAGCTTGTGATAAAAACTCAACTCAGGTCGGCCTGGTGGCGCACTGGATAGTGCGCCGCTTGGGAAGCGCGGTGGCGCTCCCGCCCGAGGGTTCGGATCCCACGTACAGACCGGTTCCTGCTCACTGGCTGAGCGAGGCGCAGGAGCAGCACCGAGGGTTGCAATCCCGTTGCCGGTCCCCGGTCCGGTACGGGGGCAACACTGAGGGTTGCGATCCGTTGCCGGACACGGAAAAAGATAAAAGACAAAAAAAAAAAAAAAAACTCAACTCAAAGAGGGAAATGATAAGCCATGGGCAGCTCTGATGGGAGGAAAAAGAAACTCAGAGCGCACTAAGATGTGGTGGTAAGAGTGTGGACTCTGGAGTTCACACGACTAGGATGAGCTATGTGCTCTTGAGCTAATCACAAACTCCCTAAGCTGAGACCTTTGTGAAGTGGGGCTGATGACATTACCTACCAAATAAAGGTGTTGTCTAGGAGAAACTAAAAGCAGGAATGGAATGTGCTTAGTGTAATGCCAATGTGTGCCACTCGGGTGGGGGCTAAGAAATGGTAAGGCTGCACCACAGCCTGCTGGCCCGCCCTACTCCCTGTCACCTGCTGGCAGGGTTTGTTCTCCCTCTGGAAGTCTCTGTATGTACCACATCTGTGCTCCACAGCTCTGCTCCCTCCTAAGATGGGGAATACCCCTGGCTTCTAGGTCCAAACATCTGTTAGGCCCTGAGGATCGGCACAGTCACAGAGAATACCGTATGAGTAAAGGCTCACTGGGTACCAAAAAAACCAACAGGTTCAGAGAAAAGGGAGAGGAGAAGCAATCAGCGACCTCCTGATTCCTTGCCACCTTCTGCGTTAGCTCATCAGGAACCACTGCCAACTCTCCAAATAACGGGCACAAAGTGTTCCTAGCTTGCAATGGCCAAGAAGACGGCCACAGGCAAGCAGGCAGAAACTATACATTGGTAAAGATTCCTAAATACGTGAGCAAACGTAATGCAAAAGTTAAGAAAACATGCTTTACAAAAGACAAAATCTGGCCTAAAAAATTTCTTAGAAAGGGTAAATACATATGTGAACATAGAACCTGTACCAAGAATTTATTTTTATTTTTAACATGCCTTTGATAAGGATGCACACCGAAGTGGAATAATCATGAGATTGTTCCTTATGACAGCTGTAGTAAAACAAAGGAGAAAACCAGAAATGAGACAGACATCTTATATTGGTGTCAACAGATGGAGGTAGTCTCAGCTATGCCACCCCCCGCTGGATAGCCTTAGAGAGATCAATTTCCTGAGCCTCCTGGACCTCTGAAATAAAAATGTGGGATCAGATTTCCTCTCCCTCTATCACATGAATTTTATGAGCCCCCCAGGGATATCTGCAAAGGGGGAGCATTATAAACTCTCCCAGTTTGTGGGTGACACGGAACTCTTGAAACATTGAAAAATCATGGATCAGCTGCATAGGCCTGGATGAAGTGGCCAGAAGGTGGCAGCTGTGCTTCAAAAAAGGCAAGTGCAGGGGAATGCACTGAGGGGAAAACCATCCAGACTCACTTGAACTGGATGGCCTTTGTGCCATCAGCTACACACATGCCAGAGAAAAAGCTGCGTATCACAAGGCCTCTGTCACATGTATAACTTTGGTTTTAACAAGCCAGCCCAGCCAAGGGTACTTTTGGGGTGAAATCGGGAAACAAACCAGAAGCCCCCACCTGTTCTCTACAAAATCATTCTAAAGACTCTAAAACTCAAGAGAGAAGCAAAACATTGAGAGAACACTCAGAGAAAGACAAAATTAAGCCACAACGTTAAGGATAAGGCTTTTCGGCTTAGACCTGCAGATGGGGTATTTGATCCAATACAGAGGGGAACTTGGGCCTTTTTACCAAATCCTAGTGCCGGAATCTCTCAAGAGACAAGGTGCACATATCTAACAGGAAAGGTTCCTGATAGGTGGGGCAGTAAACATCTGGAATGCATCACAGCCAGAGAGAGGCACAGGGAGGAAATATGAAGACCTTTAAGAAAGGTTCAAAAGACCTTCCGGGTAAGGAACTGTGCTGTTACTAAAGGCAGTTTGGAGTCCATCGACCATCTTCAGGGCAAAAACCAGGCTGTGCAGTACTGCTCCCCCACCACACAGCCTTTACCCAACTGTGCTGTTACTAAAGGCAGTTTGGAGTCCATCGACCATCTTCAGGGCAAAAACCAGGCAGTGCAGTACTGCTCCCCCACCACACAGCCTTTACCCTCACTACTGGAGACAGGACTGGGCAGAATGAGCTATGGGGTTCCTTGGGACAGGCCCCTGTGTAGGCTTTAGCCTCTTGCTGCCTCCAGTAAAGAGAACAGCCCCTTTCCTCTGCCTACCTGACTGGGAAGCATGATGATGAAAAAGCAATGTCACCTCAGTCGGGCACACTTGTAACAGTTCCCAGAGCCAAATTCCAACTGTTTTACTCAGGGTGGCAATGGAACTGACTTCTGATTACCTAAAATGCCATAGACCCCCTTTTCTCTAATAAAAATCCAAGTACCATAGAACTCTAAAATATCTTTTAAAAGCTAGTCATATTAAAAGTCCCTTTTTCTCCATCAGTCAGTCTGCCCCAAGAAAGCTTTCCTGTATCCCACAAATTCCTTAGAAGGGGACAGCTAATGGTGATCTCTAGCACCCTTATCTTTTATCCATATACAGCGCCCTTCCTGCGGCAGAATCCTGAAATAGCAGCAGTCCGGATTAGCACGGCTGTGAGTAGGTGCTTAGCTGAATAACATCAGAATTAATGAGGAGCTGGACCCCAAACAGAGCCACCTGGTGGGCAGGAACGGGGCCGTTTCCTTCGACCAAATGCCTACCCCCTTGACTATCTTTGCCGAAGCCCGCACCACATTCTGCCCCCCGCAGAGGCTGGGCGGGCCGGTGCGCAGCGCCCTCACCTTTCAGCAGGTCCGGGTGCACGTAGCCCAGCACGTCCGAGACTCCCAGCTCCTGGCGGGAACAGGTGCCTCCGTGGATGTGCAACCAGGCCGGCTCGGCGAGGGCGGTGCACAGCGCCGTGATGGACAGGGCGCCAGGCAGGGCCGAGGCCAGGCTACGCTCCGGCTGCTTGGGCAGAGCGCTGCCTCCAGGGCTCCTCCGCCGGCGCCCGCCGGGCAGCCCTGCGCCTCCGGGGGCGTACATGCCCGGGGTTGCCCGCCGTCCCTCCGAGGTCGCTGCTGGTGGCCGCCGACCTTCGCGGGGCGCACAGAGCCTGCCTGTCCCGGGGAGAAGAGCAATGCTCTGGGTTCGCGGCCGGTGAGGCCGGCTCGGGCTGTCAGGGCCGACACCGGAGGATTGGGGGTGGGACCGGAGGCTGAGCGAAACCCGGAGGGCTGCAGAGATTCGGGGGCGAGGACCGGGGACTCTGGAATGGGAGTGCGGGAAGAGGACCCGGAGAGGGCGGGCCAGGCGGGGGCAGGGGGGTTACCGGGGGCCGGCTACTGGTGGGGGACACACCTGGGCCCGGGATCTCGGCCAGAGGGTGCCAAGGGGCGGAGAAACAGGCTGGGCTGCGGGAATCGGGGACCGGGGACCTGAGGCCGGCGCTTTGGGTGCGACCTGTGTGGAGAAAGGACCCTCCCCATGTCGCCCCTTGTTCCTCACCGGGTAGCAGGCCTCAGGACTGGGCTGGCGCCGCTCCGCCCCGTCACGGGGTTCTTAACTGCCCGGGACCGAGCGATCCCAGGCCCCAATCCCGCAACGCCCAGACAGACGCGGGTCCGATTCACTTCCGGCTTCCTCCTCCTCTGCCTCCGCCCCCTCGGCTCCCCGCCCGGTCTCCTGCGCGCGTCACGGCTTGGGCGCGCCGCCGGCTCTCTGCGCACGGCCTCACGGGCCTGGTAGTTCGAGGATGTCCCGCGATGCTTTCCGCCGGCGGTGAGGGGAGACTACAACTCCCAGAGGGCCGCGCGGCCTCAGCAGCGGGTCCTTAATTCCCAGGCCATCCCGAGCCCTCGAGCGGAAGCGGGAGTCGCGGGCGGCCGCGGGAGCCTAGAGTGGGCATCGCGGAGACGTACCCTGCGGGATCAGCTGTCGGCGCAGCTGACTGCGCACCCCACCTGCTCTTCACCCCGCTCCGGGCCGCCATGAAAGACTCGCTGGTGCTGCTGGGCCGGGTCTCGGCGCACCCGGACTCCCGATGCTGGTTCCTGGCCTGGAACCCCGCGGGGACCCTGCTGGCTTCGTGCGGCGGCGACCGTAGAGTCCGCATCTGGGGCACCGAGGGTAAGGCCCGGCCTAGCTGCGCGACACTGGCGCAGAGGGCTCCGCGTGCGCATGGTGAGAGCGCAGCCTGCAGGGGAGGCCGACCCCAACGGGATTACGGGCCGAGGGAGAGGCGACCCTTGAATCGGACGTCAGCCACCCTGAGAAGGGTTTTTCAGGCAAAGCAGTTGGCAAGTACTGCAGCCAAAACGTCAACAGACAGGCTGGAACTGTTGCAGGAATTGTGATCGTTGCTGAGGCAGGAAAATGGGGAGAGAAGAGTGGTAGGAAAGTAGTCTGCAGAGAAACATGCAACTGGATAGTGACGTTTAAATTTTATCCCGAGGGCATTTGGGAGCCTTTGAGAGTTTTAAATCAAGAGGGTGACTCCTCAGATTTGTTTTAGAAGGATACCTCGAGAGGAAGTAGAGTAAGTTACATCTTTGTGAAAGCGTGTTGTTAATTAAATACATTGAGCTTTGTCCCAGCTTGGCTCCAATACTAGCCCCCATTATCAAATGGCATTGATGGTGCTTCAGCACCTGTTGTTAATTAAATACATTGAGCTTTGTCCCAGCTTGGCTCCAATACTAGCCCCCATTATCGAATGGCATTGATGGTGCTTCAGCACCTTGTTGTTCACCCAGCTCCAGAACCTGGCCTGTCCTCTGCCTTTAGGTGACAGCTGGATCTGCAAGTCTGTCCTTTCTGAAGGCCACCAGCGCACTGTGCGGAAGGTGGCCTGGTCTCCCTGTGGGAATTACCTAGCCTCTGCCAGCTTTGATGCTACCACTTGCATTTGGAAGAAGAACCAGGATGACTTTGAGGTAACCAGGCTGGATGGGACCAGGTTGTTGTCTACTTACTCCCAGGGCTGTTTTAGGAAACCTGAGCCAACCTGGGCCAGTGGGGCCGTGCCCATGAGAAGGACCTCAGGGGTCTTAGCTGCCATTAATGCTCATCCCTTTTCCATTTTTAGTGCGTAACCACTCTTGAGGGCCATGAAAATGAAGTCAAGTCAGTGGCTTGGGCCCCATCTGGCAATCTCCTGGCCACCTGCAGCCGAGATAAGAGTGTGTGGGTCTGGGAAGGTGAGTCCAGGTCCCTCCAGGTCAAGTTGGGAACCAGCTGACATATGTCTCCCTCTGTGTCCCTGACAAGGTTGGCTCTTGGATTCCCTTCTTTTTTCTCCCACAGTTGATGAAGAGGATGAGTATGAATGCGTCAGTGTCCTCAACTCCCATACACAGGATGTCAAGCATGTGGTTTGGCACCCGAGCCAGGAGGTAAGGGTCAGGAGAGGTCTTTTGGTGGGAAGGAACTCTGGTGGGGAGGCTTGTGCCCAGCATTCCTCTGCTCTCGCCTCAATCTAGCTTTTACAGGGATCTCTATCTGTAACCAAAACACATTAGTCCCTTTATAAAAACAGATTCCTGGGACTGTACTATCCTAGCAGGGAGTGATATTAGAACCATAGGCATTTCCTGGGCCATACAGCCTAGTGCTGGGTCTCTGTCCCCCTTCCCCAGTTGTTAGCCTCTGCCAGCTACGATGACACAGTGAAGCTCTACCGGGAGGAAGAGGATGACTGGGTATGCTGTGCCACGCTTGAGGGCCATGAATCCACAGTGTGGAGCTTGGCTTTTGACCCCAGTGGCCAGCGCCTGGCGTCTTGCAGTGATGATCGTACCGTGCGCATCTGGCGCCAGTATCTACCAGGCAACGAACAAGGTGAGGGTCCAGTAGTACAGCTAAAGGAGATTCATCTGAAGAAGTTCAAAGTCTGTTAAAACACATACATGAATTACAGTAAATTGGAGTAAAAGTAAGATGTGATGTGAGAGTGCTGGAAGAATCAGGAAAACTCTGTGGAATGGGGGCCATTTCATTTAAATTTGAAAGGCTTGTAGATTTTAAAACAAGAAGAATTTCGCACAACAGGAGATTCCAGGTGAAAACCCAACAGCATGAATAAAGGCATCGGTGGTGGGAATGCCTTAAGCAGCAACAGTGATTCACTCAGATGGGGGTAGGATATAAAGGATTTGGGGAGGAATTAAGTGGGTTGGGTTAGCCTTAAAGAGCAGGCTGACTAGTTAGACATAGTCTACAGCCTAACAGGGATGTTCCCTTCCCAGAATTCTGCTTTAGAAAGACCATTGTAGCCACAGTGTGGAAAGCAGATCAGCGAGGATGGGAACAGGAATGGAGAGGATTTGTAATTGATTGAAGGTGGGGGTGAGGGAGGGCAGGGTAGGTTATCCTCTGCAGTGGTGCCCTTGAGTTATTCCCCTGTGGCGCCCAGGACATGGACACGTCTTAAGCTTAAGAGAAATCTGTCATGCAGGGGTGGCGTGCAGCGGCTCTGACCCCAGCTGGAAATGTATCTGCACTTTGTCTGGCTTCCACTCCAGGACGATTTATGATGTCGCATGGTAAGAACTTCATCTCCCACTCCCATATAGGAGGGATTTTAGAGAAGTCATGACCCTGTGCTTCCGTCTACCACCTTGGGAGTGCAGGTCCATGGGAATTGTGAACAGCCACCCCGATTTCTTCAGATGAGGCCTGTCTACTATGCTGGCTTAGAGCTGGCTGGCCAGGGATTCACAGAAGCAGGGAACAGACTTAGACCCAGACCTGCACCTGGGTTAAAATCCCAGATTGTGAGGGCTGCACCAGTCTTTGAGGTGCATTGTACCATCCAGAAATTATTACTGAATCTGTGGATTCATGGTTGAGTTTTTTATGGTTTGGTAACAGTGACTTTGCCCATATTGAGGCTGGAAAAGCTGCACCACTTATATAGGAGAGTAGGTCAGAGGGCAGTTCTGGCCCTGAGAATTGATCCTTAGGAAATAATCTGAAACAATGAAAAAAGGTGATGTGCACCCAAGCTTTATTTATATTAGTGAACACTTGGGAACAACCTATATATATAACAGAAGTGAACTTAATAAATTATGGTAAAATTTAATAGCCTATTATATCACTGTTAAAAGAAAAGACTAAGTATATTTCATGACGTGGGAAACTACTTAGGTTAAGTGAGAAAAATGCAATTCAGAAGTGTATGTAGTTTTTTAGGGTAATTATATTGGAGGAAAACTAAATGGAAGCATCTCAAGCCTTATGTGAGTGATGTTTGTGGCTCCATATGGTCAGGTCAGCTCTTCAATAAGACTTAGAGGCCTGAAGTTTGGGAAAACAGGACAGGGACTGTAGAGCAAATCTCTGCTACCTAATTTGCCAGGCTGGGGAGAAAAGAGCCACCCGCATACCTACTGATGCTCACGTTCCTCCCAGGTGTCAGCTGACAGGGGCCCTGGCTACAGCTTGTGGGGATGATGCGATCCGAGTGTTTGAGGAGGATCCTGGCTCAGATCCACAGCAACCCACCTTCTCCCTGACAGCCCACCTGCGTCAGGCCCATTCCCAGGATGTCAACTGTGTGGCCTGGAACCCCAAGGAGCCAGGGCTCCTAGCCTCCTGCAGTGATGATGGGGAGGTGGCCTTCTGGAAGTATAAGCGGCCTGAAAGCCTCTGAGCTACCTCAACTTTGGACAGAGTCATGGTCACCCAGAAAATGTCATGTGACTTTCCCAGCCCCTGAGAGGACCTGGAGGAGCATCCTTGACCTTCATCTAACTTGGCTCACTTCTATTCAGACTTGGGTAGAAGTGCGGAGCCACAGAACTGCTCACCCCTTCCCCTCCTGTGACATGAGGCCCTCAGTAGAGCTACAGAACATGAGTACATTGTTGTTATGTCATAGATTGCTTGTTTTAGGGCACATTGGGGGCTAAGTATACCATATATAATCACCATATGTAGTAAGGGGGTGTGCCTCAGACCTTTCGGAAATTATAACCTTTATAGAAGTAATCCATCTGAGTCCCAAGTCCTATTTTATAAGGACATTCACAATTTAAAAGAATTCCATGGTGAATCCTTATCTGAAGTAGGTCCTGCTTTCCCAATTTCTGGGTAAATACTTGCATTTAAGACATTCAATTAATACTGAAGGAAATTTTTTTTCTTAATGTATATTTGTTTAGAGTAAGGGACGCCTGCTTTCCCTTAGAAACCCTCATATACCTCCTGCACCATTACACTGTGATGGCAACTGGGGATACAAAAATATGGGGAGGCTAGCTGTTTAGCTCGGTTGGTTAGTATGGTGCTGATAAGACCAAGGTGAAGGGTTCAGATCCCTGTGCCAGCCAACTAACAAAAAAAAAAAAAAGGGAAAGACATGAACCCTAAAGGGAGAGTAATTACTGGCCAGTGATAAGACCAAGGTGAAGGGTTCAGATCCCTGTGCCAGCCAACTAACAAAAAAAAAAAAAAAGGGAAAGACATGAACCCTAAAGGGAGAGTAATTACTGGCCAGAGGTCATAACATTCTCAACAGGGATGCAAACTGGTTCTTCAGTGGGTGGCAAAAAAGTCTTTGAGACAATAGTTCGTGGCCCTCAAAGGACCACAGCACATAAATATACCATATGTCTGTGGTATTACATTTTCATAGTGGGGAATGATTAGGAAAAAGATGTATGGCTCCTTAGGGGAGTGGTAATGAAAAAAGTTGAGAAGCGCTGCCAAATGCAATCAGTTCTTCAGTCCCAGTCAAGTTGTTTCTGACAATCTCTTCCAAGTAGGTTTTAATTGAGAACTGTCCCCAAAGCTACAGCCTTCACTTAACTTCTTACATTATAGAAATCGTGACCATAGATTTTGGAAAGACAGCTGGGGCAGTACCTAAAGTAGTGGTTAAGATGTAATCTGCAGATCCCTGGGAGTCCTAAGACCCTTTCAGGGGGATGCGTGAGATCAACTGTTGGCACCATGGCGTGAATCAAGGTGGTGGCACCAAACCATAGTCATCGTAGTCTTCACTTTTACACTCACAGTAAAAGTATTGCCAGCTTCACACTTTACAGAACCAATAAAAATGATTAATTGTATTACACATTGACCCGTGAAAACACTTCCAATATTCCGTGAGGAAATGGGAAACAAGCATGAAGCATCGCTGCCGCACTCTGCAGTTAAGGCTCTTATGGAAAAGCAGTCGTGCAGTTAAGTTGCAAGCTGAATTAGCCGTGTTCTTCAAGGCATACCATTTCCACTTGAAAGAACCAGCAAATTATGGGATTTAGACTTAGCTATTTGGCTCACATTTTCTGGAATTAACAGCTTTTCACTTAACAGAAACAACTGAGTGGTGCCAATATAAAATGAAAGCTTTCAAGCAAAAATTAGAATTTTTGAACTTATATTGCCACCATGTGCTTTATTGGTGATATTAACAAATGTGATATCTATAATGAAATGCATCCACATTTTGAAGATCTGCGTAATTTGATGAACCAATTTTCCCATGCATGCTACAATATTATTCATGGGTAAGAGATTCATTCAAAGTGAGGCCAGTGGGTTGTAATGTGACAAAAGACAAGAATGCATTGATAAGGGTTCTGATTCCACAGTCTTTAAGAAACTACTCTTTGTAGTATCTTGGTATAGTATCAAATAGCCACAATTACCTAAAAAGTCTATTTAAACACTCATCCCTTTTCTACCTATATATCTCTGTGAAGTCAGCTTACTTCAACTCAAACAAAATAACAGATTGAATATAGAAGCAGCCATAAGAATCCAACTGTCTTCTATTAAACCAGACATTAAAGAATTAAACAGATTTGCAAAATTGTAAATTCTCTTCTCACTGCATTTGTTTTGGAAGTTATTTTCCTAAAAAAATGTTGATATAATGAAGTTATTATTTTAGAAGTGAATTGTTTTAATTTTTAATATAATATCAATGGATATAACCTAGATGATAAAAGTTGTTTGGGGTTCTTAAAATGTGCATTTATTCCTAAAAAAAACCAGAAGGTAAAACTTTGAAGGGAAAAATCTGAAGATCTGGATTACAAAATCATTTTACCAAGAGTAGGTCACACCCAGCTAGTGTATTTTAATCCTCCTCCTGGGACAGGACACTGCAGAATTTCAGAATACAGATCTTGAGAAATTTCTAACCTGTGATCTATCCCCAAGGTTCAGTGTTGGCTTCTGCAGCAGTGCCGATATGTGGGTAGCATACTAAGGGGGTGGGCCAAGGTCATAGGCCTGACCAAAGAGAAGCTACCTACCAGTGTTCCCTCTTCTGAAGAGACTGAAATGGCTACAAGTGACAGCCCAACTAAAGAGCAGGTTTGTCCTCCAGAAACTCATGCTAAGGGGCCGGCCCAGTGGCGCACTGCTACAGTGCGCCGCTTGGGAGTGTGGCGGTGCTCCCGCCGAGGGTTCGGATCCCACATACAGACCGGTTCCCGCTCACTGGCTGAGCGACGTGTGGGCGCGACGCCGAGGGTTGCGATTCCGTTGCCGGTCCCAGTCCGGGCACGACACTGAGGGTTGCGATCCCCTTGCCGGACACGAAAAAAGACAAAAACGAAAAAAAGAAACTCATGCTAAGCAAGATCAGTGGCTAGAAAAACAAAATCTTTTTGGCCAAGGCCTTAGGTTGGAGAAAGAAAACTTTTGATTTAGAATCACTGCAAAGACAAATGGTTTCTCCATTTTATTTTACTAGAATGTGTGATTCAAAAGGAACTATGAAATACATGCCTAAAAATGCTGTACACGGTTTCTGCTTGACATGACACCTGCAGACACTGGATTCAGAGTTTGGACTGGAAGGTGGTAAAAGAAAAGTCAGTGGAGGTGGGCAGGGCCAGTACCAGCCCTGTTTGGCCAGACCTCAGGCTGACAGACCTAGTCTACAAAACCAAGATCCCTACAACTGCACATATTCCTAACTCAGGCTGAACAATCCTCTACACAAGAGTAAATGCCTTAGGACTTAATCCGAGTCACTGTCTGTCTCGGCTTCTTTCACATCCACACTGAATTTGTACTCCTGGTCACATCCCATGTAAGCATCACTCATGAAGTATAGAGTGTAGTTGTGAGCACCAGTGGCTGGGGCCACAAAGTCCAGTTTCACCTAGAGAGAGCAGACAGAAATCAGGACAACCGTGAACGCCCTGCCCTACCTCCAGAGCAAATGCTGGGTACGGCGGACACACTCACCTTGGCCTTCTGCTGCAGTGTCAGCCTCTTGATGGAGATGAGGCTATTGGACTTGGCATCTCCAATCACCACCCACCAGCCCTCTTCACGTTTCTACAGGGAACAAAACCCAAGAATTTCAGCATGTAAAACCTGATGGCTATAGGCAACCATAACAGTGGTTACAAAAGCAAAATCAGATAGAAAGTTTTCCAAAGTTTCTTCCCAAAATACAATTTGACACAAAGTTCTGGAAACTGTCAAAAGGTATCTGAAACTGATTTAATTTTTAAGTAGTCAGATGAACTCCTTTGTAGGTTCTGGCTCATTTCCTTGTCCCAAGGTAGATTCTCCCATTTAGTGCTTGCCACTGGATCCAAGATTCTACTACAAGAGATGTAGTCATTGGGGCCTGGCAGCTTTGAGTTCCTCAGAGACCCTTTTGAGTACAAGGCATGTATGCCATATGAGAAAACCGTAACATGGAGACGAACTGCAGCAGAAAGGATCTAAAGCAGGCCTGCAGAAGGCCTCTTCTGAAGCCATGCCTCTGTTCAGAAGCTCTCTCTGCTAGCCACCCCACAGTCATAAACTCCTAGCTAGTGTTCCAGCTTAAAGTGCTCTTCACTCAGAGCCTGCTGAACAGCTCCTTTATAGAATTACACATGACAGTCCAACCTTCCACTAGAAGTAGAGTTAAGGAGCAGTGAGAAAGGAGAGAAAACAAACACCAACTAGAAAAGCCAAAGTGTCCGGGAGCCATTTAAAGACAAAAGCATCTTAATAGTCAAAGAGATTGACAAAGAGATTGACCAGTCATCTGAATTACTTAAAATTAAGTAGAAAACAAACAATAAAAAAAACCCCCATGGCCCCAAGATAAATCCTCAGTCTTGTGAGTTCATTATCATTCTAAATCACCTCTCCTAGTGACAATGTACCCTTGTGCCCAGGATCTAGCCAGTGGACACCTAGCTCAAGTCGACACCTGGTAAAGCCACATGCCAGGACATACCTGTGGGAAGAGAGGCGCAATAACAGGGCCTGTGACTTCCTCCTCTCGCTCCAGCTGCACCAGCACCACAACTGGCCCGCCGCTGCAGAGGGAAAAGCAGGGCAGCACATCAGCAACTTGGCAGTGGGCCCACGGCAAACCATCCTGCTGTGCCCAGCAAGGACCCTAGGGAAGGGCACTCGGCCCTCTACAGCTTACCTGCGGATGCTGTCCTTATCCACCACTTCATAAGATAGTTCAATATTAGGGTAGCGGTTACAGAAGCGGGCCACATCTGCGATCTGGCTGTCAGTCAGCTGAAGCAATGCATTCCGTTCTTCATCCTCCATCTCCATGATGTCGAAAACACTCTCCACTCCCTGCAGTGGGTATGCAGAGGTCAGGGAAGAGGAGAGAACACAGACCAACAGCAAATGGCACTGGGTCCAGAGAGCTGCTGATTTTACTTCCTACACTGTCAGACCATCCAAAGACACAGCTCCAGAAAGAACATGGCTCACAACTGGCAGCCTCTCTAGCATCTCAGTACGGAACGCCTTCAGAGAAATCAGAACTACAAGCTCCCCCTACCAGTACTCACCTCCCGCAATCCATCCCCATCCAGGACACTCAGCTCTCAGGCCACCCAGCCAACACTCCAGGCCAACCCAGCTCACCTTGTCTGTGCAACGTTTGATATGCTCTGAGGTGAAGTGTGGCAGCTGCTTCAGGTATGAGTCCTTGGACCACATGGCTTGGGTGACCATCTGGGCCAGTTCCATGGCTGCCAGAGCAGGGCTGAGCCACCCATTGCTGGAGAGGACGTCCACACAGGCCTGGATGAGCCGGATGGCCTGAAGGGGGAAGAGGAGCACAAGAGCAGGTGGCGGTGGAACCCAGACCTCCTAGGCCGCCACTGGTCCCTCCACCCCCAGGGACAGCCACACCCAGGCCATACCTTACTAAGGATTTCCTCTGTATCTGACTGCAGTTCAGCACTGAGCTGCATGCGAGACAGGTGAGCCTGCAGAAGCAGGTTGGTTTTGACATGCGGATCATTGAACTTGGGGTTATTCAGCTTGTGGGGGACCTTCTGAGCCAACTGGAGAGTGGAAGAAAAACAGCTGGTGAGGAACAGGTGACCCTGCCTGAGAGCAGCTCAGGCTAAAAGCACCATGTGCCCCAGCTAACAACCCTTCAATACCGAGAGTTGAGGGTGATGGAGGGATGGAGATGTGTGGGAGGGACAGATGGAGGTTGGGGTGTGAGGTGTTGGTGGCAGGGATACCATGTACCCTGGGCACACAGGCCAAGTTTCAACTCCTAGGATGTTCTGAAGCCGATGTCCTCACCTGCCGCAGGAGGTTGTCTTCATGGTGCCGGATGGGAATGTTCTCATACTCTGCTGCATTGGAGATGATCTCAATAAGCCCGCGCACCTTGGTCTTGGCATTCAGGGACATACTGAAGAGCTCTGACAGAAAAAAAAGGAAATTTGGGAAGAGCCAAAAGCAGGCAGAAAAGGAGCAAAGAGGAGAGAATTAACTGCCTGGATAATCCTGCTCTCTGGTGCAATCCCATCCCTCAGACAAGCACCCAGCACCTGCAGCCTCATCATCCCTCATCCCGGTGGGCTCCAGCAGCACAGGCATGAGCTGGGCCCTCACCGATGGTGGTGTAGTTGATGTAGTAGTAGGCAGCGATCATGCCCAGGTTCAGAGGTGCCACGTCCATCTCGTCCTCAATGCTGATGCACTTGGACTGCTCCAGGTCACTCAAGGTCTGCTCCACCAACTCTGACAAGTGGTCAGACAAGTGACGATGGGAGATGCCTGTGGAGGTGAGAGGTAAGTGGGCAGGCTCAGGGAGATGGCCAGCAACAGGCATGAAAACAGTCAAAGGATACTGTGCATGTCAAAGTCCACTGACCCTGCAGGTTGTAGTAATTGGGGTTCTGCGTCATACGGCGGTACAGAAAGGTCCAGGTGAGATAGTCCACAGCGTCCTGCTTGTTCTCAATGGTCTTAGTGACAATCTCGGCATTGAAGTGGTCATGCATACAGTGGTCCAGGTGAGACTCTACTGGCAATGGTTCGTATAAGAACTTTTTGAAGAAATCCTGTGGATTGGGAGGGGGGATAGTAATAAAGAGTCTGACAACATGGTCACCAAGAAGGGCCAAGGGCACATCAGTAGGGAGTGGTCCCTCTGTGAGAGACACAACTAATGCCAAAATGGAAGAAACCACACATTTAGAGAGTGGCATCATTGGTTACAATATATAGTGGGAACCAGGACATGCCAAGCCACGCAGGCAGAGCAGTAAGCCGTGCACAAGGAAAGATGGAACCAATGAGAAGGCGAAGACCTCAACATGTGGAGGCAATGGCAGCAGCAAAAAAAAAAAAATCAGCAAAATGCCACGGGGCTGAGAGGCTTACACAAAACCAAAGTGGAAAGTAAAAGGGGCAGATGCTGATGGAAAGATGAAAAAGTTACTAAAGATATGTAGCAAAAGAAAGATTAAAGAACCTGTTCAGAGGCTCAGGCTCTCAAGAAATTGCACGAATCCAGGACTGACCTTTTTGGAGCCCTGGCACATGATGACACAGCGCCCCTCATCATCCTGTAGAGGGCGGTTGGCATGGCCCACCATCTGAAGCACGTCATAAATGGGGTAATCCACGTAGCTGGTGACAGAAGAGGGGAAAGAAGGGACAGGGGCCTCAACATGGAGACCACACTTGGGGCGCCTGACTCCTTCAGTGTCAAAGTAAGAATAAAATGCAGATATGGGGAAATATGGTCAAATTACAGCAAAACTGTGTTTATGAACTTTTGGGCTTAGGAACTGATTTTACTTGCTTACCTATACTTCATTTTAGTTTTGAAGTGTAAGGGTCAGGAATTTGTTGCTCAAGTTCCTTGAACCAAAGCTACAAACCTATCTAACGCCAAAAGCAAAATAACTCTTTAAAGGATCAAACGTGTGAGTCAAGCCTTCCAAACTTATAGCTGTGTATCCCATGAGTTATTACGTAACCTGACTTACACCCAAACCTAGAACCTGGTCCAGACGTTAAAAAAGAACCCATAAAATAAAATTCGTTTCAAAATAATCTACATTTAGAGGAAAAAATTATTAAGAGTTAAATTACTTAGGCTTTTTCTGAGAAAGACCAAATCTTCTATAGCTTACTTGTCACCACATGGGTATATGACCTCGACCAAGTCACTGTCCGTAACCTATAAAATAAACAGGATAATGACATAATCTCTAACGTTCCTCCTGGCTGTAACTTCCTGGTTCTCCAACCTGCTGAAATATGGAAGGACAATGACTAGAGAGCAAATGTGAGCCTAGGAGCCAAGACTAAAAACTCTCTCCAACACTTGGCTGTGGTGGAATCTGTTATATGTTTATTTCCCTAATACCTTTGCTTTATAATAGCTTAACTTCTGTATTTACAGATTTACGTTCATTTTAGGAGGGAGATTTGCATTAACACAGAGCACCACTATACTCACGCATGGATCTTGCCATTGTAGTACTGGGTGTCCATGATGATCACCAGGTGGGCAGCCACATTCATGCCCCAGCAGAGACTCCGAGAAGCCACCACCACCTGGATAGCCCCTGAGCAGCAGAAGAGAGAGGAAGACTGAGGGCAGGGCGCCTTGGCTGCAGCAGGTTTACTGCCTCATGGGCAGGTGGTGGCTTATCTAGGCCTGTGTTTCAGATCTCAGAGCAATGTGGCTGGGAACGAGAGCTGACGTGACCGAGAGACCTAACACATACTATGAGAGATAGCTCTATGCTGTGGTGCCTCACTCTGGGGACTATCCTAGAGGAAATGAGGTAATCCTCATTGAGACAGAACCTGAAGAAGCCCAGGGAAAGCAAGGCTTACACTATTGCCTGACAGGCGGGCACCCTGACAGTAAAGTGCTAACACCAGCTCAGCCATGGGCCAGCTCAGCACCTAACAGCAAAATTGAGCTCATTCTGAGCATGCCCCAAACCAGGCAGATTCAAGGGTCAAAGTGTGAAAGTAAGTGATTCTGGCAGAAGCATCTCCATTGAGGCTCCACCAAGCAGTGTCAAAATGGTAACAGTCTGCATAAAATGCCACAGGTCAGCAAGGGACAGTGGTCAACAAGAGACCACCCAAGGGAGACTTCAGAGCTCTACTGTGTACTACATCACTAAGATCTAACAACCTTATGGAGCCTGGTATCCACGGAGAGCCAGGTCTAGTGCCAAAGGTCCTGGACTGTAGAAAACCAGGTCCTGAAATAATACCACCTTACGTGCCTGTTTTCTCATCTAGCAAGTAGGGCTACTTATCCTACCTACATCACAAATTTCTTGGGAAGATCAAATGAGATAACAGATAAAAAAAAACCTGTTAACAGTATTTTGAAAATGACTAGTATGCTGAGGATAAAAATTAGCACCCACACCCTCAAGTTTAACACACGCCACTTGGCAATAGCCTTGGATATAAGCTCTCTCTGTGCCTTTAGGTTTTTTTACCTGAGCTGAAGAGCTGTTCCACCAGGCGTCGCTCCATGGGGCTGAGCCCCTCATGCAGGTAGCCCACCCCATTTAACAGCGTCTCCTTGAGCGTGCTGTCACTTAGCTTCTCCAGGTATGGGATCAGATCCTTCTCAGTGCAGTGCAAGAACCTAGGCAGCATGAGCACTGATTCAGCTCAGACATCCTGCCAGCTGTGCAGCCCCAGTCCCTAGCCAGATGGGGCGAACCCCACCCTCATAACTGGAACACCCTTCAGGGAGCCAAGATCATTCAACCTGACCCCCCTCATCCCATGTCCTAGAAGCCAAGCCCTGCCCCACCTCTGCCGCTGGATGTCTGCTGCACAAGTGGTGAGGATGTCAATGGCAGTGAGGCGGGTCTGCTTACGAGATGGCACAAAAACAATAACAGGCTTCTTGGGCGAGTGCTTGGTGATCGCATGGTACACAGGCTTGGCCATGGAGAGCAGGCGAGTCTGTGTGTGGCTGATGTTGAAGCCCTGGAGACCATGGGAGAAGAAAAGAGACTAAGTTACAGGACCTGGGGAACTCAGGATATCTGAGGCCACGGAGGGATGGGAAGAGCGGGTCCTACCTGGATGTGCAGCTCCAAGGGCACGGGGCGCACATTTGGGTGGAAGTTGAAAGTGGAGGTGGCACTGCAGCCCAGCCAGTGGGCCACATCCTTAGCATTCGAGAGCGAGGAGCTAAGTGCCACAATGCGAATGGGCCGCTCAATCTGGGAGGAAATGTAGCGCATGCGGGAGCAGATCACTTCCAAGACGGGCTGGGGAAGAGTGGGGAGGGAGTCACTGCAGGCCCAGGTTCCCCATCCTCTGCCCAGAGGTCCCCTTTGTAAATAGCCCAACAGCCTCAAAATGATCTCGTTATTCTTCCTTCTAATAAGGGGTTCTCCTGCCTTAGGTTCCACCTCCTCCGCAGCAGCCAACCTCCATTAAGCAATGCTATTTTCCAAGAGTACTACAAAAAATCTCACATCATCCTTTTGGAATAAGGCAGCAGGCAAAATTCTCTGGGGAGAAGACCCCAGTCTTCTGCCTCAGACCCAAACTAAGGTCCAATGTCTAGGTCACTCAGCTAGTCCAAGCCCCTCGTCTGTGCTGCAAGGTCAAACCATACCCCATTCTCGCCCCCAATAAGGTGGACCTCATCCACCACGAAGAGGTTGATGTTCTGGACATTCTTGCGTTGCTTCCACCGCCGGGAAAGTATGTCCCACTTCTCGGGGGTGCTGATGATGATATTGCCTTTGCCCAGAAGCTTCAGGTCCGTGCTGGTCTCCCCCGTCAAGAGCACCACCTTCTTGTTGAGCCTGTCCTGGAACTTCTCATACCAGTCCATGTATACCTAGAGGGCAGGGGGAGGCAGGGCAGAAGAACATCAGGACTTGCCAAGCATCTGTCACTTATTAGGAGGAAAACCTGAGAAGCCAAACAGAGACCTGTTGATCTGCAGATCTCAAGCTACTCTCTCATCTGACCCCAGCCTTCAAGTGATGGAGAAGCTTTTCTTTAGTACTCAGAGTGAGGAAATGATCCTGCGAACTTCAGGGCTTAGAAAACCTTTATCTGGAATCACAGATGAAATGGCTTCTGGGAAAGCCACTCATGACACAGCACCACATTACACACCTGCTCTGCCAGGGCCTCCATGGGGGTAATGTAGACACAACGCCCCTCTGAGTTCTGCAGCAGCATGCGCAGGATGGCAAACTCAGCACAGATGGTCTTCCCGCTGCCTGTGGGGGCCCCCACAAACACGTTGTCGTCACTGTTGTACACGGTATTAAACACTGGAAACCAACAGAGCAGCAGTGTGAGCATCAAGAGGGGAAAAGAGCTAAACTAGGAGGACAAGAGGAGAAATGCAGTCAGTCAGCTGTGCAGGGTGAGCGAAGGGCGATGGTAGGAGAGCCTCTAAGTGCAGTCTGGCCTGTGCATCTTCCCCTCACCTTCCCCCTCCCACACAACAGGTAAAGGGGGAGAGACCAAGATTGAGAGTTCTGGTCCCCGAGGGATCTGAGGGATGGCAACAAAAGCAAAATAGACCAAGTATCCTTCTTTGCTTGTAAGGTATTAGCACACAGAATGAAAGCAAACTGGATACCTCCCCTGCCCCTTCAACACTCTCCTGTATTTCCTGGAAATAGTCTAATATGTAAGGTAAGAGCCTAAGCCCGGAGATTAAGACTGGGTTAAAATCTACGTTCTACCATTTATTATCTGATTCAACTGGGGCACTTCTCTATGCCTCAGTTTCCTCATCTATAAAATGGGACAATACCAGAAGTATCTCAAATAGCAAACCCCACATGGGAGATTTGGAAGGAACAAGAAAACACTGGTGATGCACTCAGCCAAGAACTTAAAACATCGTTATCTATAACCACGAGTGGGGAGGAGGCCTCAATCAACGCCACACACTCTGGTTCAGTACTTGGGCATCAGGGGTAGACATCGAGCTCCCTGAGCCTGAAAAATAACAATGTGTAAGGCCTTGCTCTACTGACCCCCCTCCCCTGCCGCCTCAGTGAGACGTGCAGAACGGCAAAGCAAATCTAATGGTAATCATGGACTTCTGAGAAAGGAAAACGTACTGGTGGGTCCCAATAGTCATTCTGATGAGCTCCCAGGCCTACCAGGCACCTGAGCACCCTGCTTCACTGCCTGCTGCAGAAACATCTGTCTCCAGGTGACCTTAAAAGGCCTCCAAGGGAACCAACTGCCTGGGAATGGTAACACCTACCTTGGGTCTGGATGGGATTGAAGAAAGGAAATTTATCTTGGTAAAGGCTCTCAAAGGCACTGTTTCTCAGAGCAGACACGGGCAAGGGCTGCAGGTCCAAAAGTTCGGTTGGAGGTGGGTACTTCTCTGGGAGGATCAGGTGCCGGAAGGAGACAGGCAGCTGGGTCTCACAAGCTGCCAGAAAAGAAACAAAAAGGGTTACTAGTAAGCACTCCTCTCTCTACCTATCGGACATGCAGAGCCCCTCCGTGAACACTGGAAACCCCAGGCAGCATATGCATCACTCTCCCAACAAAGGCAAGCCCAGGACAAAGTGCAAGAAATTCTACTATCCTTGGAGGATCTGTTCCTAGGGACCCTGGAGAGGAAACACTCACACAGCCAGCGGTCAGACACCACTCGGATGAAGTACTGAGGGGGCAGCGGTTCAAAGACAGGCACGAAGAATGTAATGAGGTGCTCGTCCTGGGCATACTTGGCCTTGAGTAGAAAATACTCATGGTGCAGAATCACCTCGCTGTCTACGTCCTCCACCAGAATCCAGAAGGCCTCTGATGAACCATGGACCTGCCAACACAAGCACCAGTAAAAGGAACATGAGCCAGCATGGGAACTCAGCACTTTCAATCCAGCACCCTCTGCCCAGCAAAACCTTACCTTTTCATCCCACTGGAAATCTGGCGTGATGGTCAGCTCTACTTTCAGGGTGGAGCGTGTGATAGGCTGCAGGTGCACCGACAACTCCAACTTGGGAAACAGGTGGACATATTTGTGGATGGTCTTCCCCATCTTCGGCATGCGGATAAGCTCTCCTGAGGAAATGAGAGAGTACAGGGGCTGCAGCCCAGCTGGCCTGATGTATCTGCAAACTGTACCTGAGGGCCTCTGTGACAAAGTTGCAGATTCAACCCCAGTGGGAAGGTTCTTCCCTTTACTCTCAGTGGAGCCCAGAGGATTCAAAGTCCCAAGACCAAGAGCTGGCCATGAGAAGTGAATGCAGGGTATCAGTGCACAAGGCCTAGGAGCTGAAGGGTACAAAGGCTTGGAAAGACACCTGGGCTGTAAGGACAGGAAGGACGAGAGCTTCCCACACACCTATCTCATTATGATTCAGGTCATACAGACGCTCAAAGGGGAAGTTTTTCTTCTCAATCTTCTTCACTACTTCCTCAGGGAGTTTCCGGAACTGGCGCAGAGGACACATGGACTGCCACCTATCCAGGGAGGAGACAAAGCTGTTGGTCCCCTCTGAAAGGCTATAACAAACCGCCCTCATCATGGCTTCCAACAGTTTAGTTATAACCACACAAGACACAGTCATTAGAGACACAGACATTTAAAACTGTGCCAGCAGTGAGACCCAAGCCAATACTGGCCCCACTCCAGGGGGCCTTGTCTTCTCAACCTTCACCCATGTTCATGTCACACTCTATGCATCAGGAATGGAGATCAGAGGCACTCCGAGGCTTTCCAATTACACCCTCAGTCTGGGGACCAGCCTCCAGCTCATTGGGCCCTTACATGCGTTTGTCGATCATCTTGCAAAGGTTCAGGGTCTTGTCTGTAAGCTGAGCCCAACCTCGGTTCAGGACAATTTCAAAGATCGCACGCATCAAACGGCCAGCCGACTGAGGAAAGAAGCAGCATTCCCATTGTTAAGTCTCAACTATCCCAGGCCTAACGAAGCTACTCTATATGTGGTTTAATTCCCTCCAGCTCGGATGCGATCACCCATACCAACTCAAAAACAAAGTCTCCCCTGTAATTACTCCTTCTTCCCTTCTATATAGTGGATGCTGGCTGAATGCAAAACAATTAGAAAAGTGCAGCTCCAGGTGACTGCATAACATTTTAACCTAACATTCACTGCATGATTTGAAAGCTTCTGACTCATTTAGCATTTAGGGTTCTAGTAAGAGTAAAGATGCCAGAGACCTGCCCTTAGGGGTAAAGACAAAGAATACCAAATAAAACCCTTTGCCATTTCTGGATTTATGAGCCCTGCAGCCACAGGAGGAAATCACTTCTCTGTCAGAAAGCAGACACTGTGTCCTCAGTCTGTGGATCCTGTCTCTTTGAGCACCTAAGAAGCATCCTAGCATTTCCTCCTAAGGCGTTAGCATTCCCACATGCTCAGGATCGTACAATAGAGTGGGTATACCACACATGCATCCAAGCATTCCTTCTATCTCACTAGCGTCAGGCCTCCTCTTTCCAAGACAGAACACACACAGCGCACAAGGGAGTGGAACAGTTCAGGCCCCTTCTCACAGCCCGGCACAACTCAGCCCTCACCTGTGTAACATACACCATGTCAGCCATCAGTGCAAAGCCCTCCAATTTCAGCTGCGAGATGAAAGCCTGGAGAAGCACGTTGATCTGGAAAGAAGTAAAGTCAGCCCACAGGAGGCCAATCACTAAACAGACCAAGAAGGCGAATTATATTCCTGCTCTGGGCATCCATGCCAGGTAAGATCTTCTACAGCTTCTTAATATAAGATCAATGTTATTCCGTACAAAAAAGAACATGTGGGAAAGGTGCAAAAACTGGGAGAACTGAGCAGGTTTCCAGGAATGAACCCAAATTCAAGGTTCATCTTTTAGAACATTATGAAAACTACTTGATCCTTATCCCAAGCAAAGAGAAGATGGGCTCACCTTCGCACTGGGTTCCTCAATGCTTTCCTTTACAGGGATGGGCACCCTCTCCAGCAACTTCTGCAGCTCCAGCTTCTCCTCCTACCACAAGGAGGAAGCAGGTCAAGGAAAGGCCAAGTGGCCAGGCAGAGAAAGCATCCAGCGACTTGGAGGTGAGTACCAGCTCCCCATCCCAGCATGCTGCATAGGCTTACCTCTCTCACAGTGATGTTCTTGAATTCTGAGGACAACGAGAAGACTCTGAAAAGCTCAATCTCACTCAGGGTGGGCTTTAACAGCTGGTTGTAGGTCTGCACTGTGTCATTGGTAATGTAGTAGTGGCTGGCTATACGGCCCAGTTCTGTCACCTAGAGGGAAGGCCGACTCAATCCAATGCTGACCATTAAGGAGCTGCAACCTCTAATTGTGGACAACAGGTTATTGTCACATAGGTTATTACCCTAATAAGACAACTGGATAAACTCATAGCAGTACAAGTGCAGGGCCCAGGCACATGAAGAAAGATGGCACAATAAGTTTACCTATAGTAAACTGATGTCCACACAGACAAGACAGCTGGAATTATCCACCTCAACTCAACTTACAAGACAAGAAGTACCACTTTAGAAGTTCCTAGGTTCAAAGGGCACAGTCCAATCCCACTCATTTTTCTACTGTTCTCAGAAACACGCAATAAGACAAGCAGTAGTCATATCAAAGGAGCAACTTAAAAAATTTTCTCCTGGGCCTGCAACTTTTGTCAAGACCTTTGCCTCAGCCCTCGCCCCACTCACCTGGAAGTTGCCTGTCTTCTTGTCATACTTGACCAGATTGTTCTTGTCCAGCATCAGGGCAGCAGTGTGAACTAGATCTAGTCGGCGCTGGTCCAGCAGGGGATCTCCCTTGAGGTCATCATGAGAGATGCCATAAAGGGTCGGGGATCGGAGCATTCGGATATACAAGTAGGCATAGCCCAGCCAGTTCACTGCATCCTACAAGAGACAGACCATGGTTCTTAGCATGCAGAACTCCTGATGTCCAAATGAAAAGCTCCCATGGATTGCTCAGAAATTAATTCCCTGCTACAAGGATGTATATCATCCTGTGAGTATTTATAATACTTCATTATTAAAAAGATGAAGTCTTTTCTAAGAACTTGGTAACAAGGGGAACTGTATGCCAGACCCAAGAAGCTTACACTGAAGAAGTGGAGGGCCCTGGATACTGCTGGCCCACAACACCACCACAGGGACCACTCCTGGTACCTTGGTCTCTCTGGGAAGCCATGAAGTGCCAAGGGCAGAGCACTTTCCTACCTTTGCATTTTGGACATTTCCAAGCACGATTTCTGCATTGAGCATGTCAGGAAGCTTTGATACCATCTGGCTCTCAATAGGAAGTTGCTGATTGAGGAGGGACAAGTAGTACTGTAGCTCCCCATGGGAGGTGATGAGTATGCCTTCACCCTTGGTGTCATACTGGGGTCGTCCAGCACGTCCCAGCATCTAAGTCAGAGACAGTGAACTAAGAATGCTATAGCAAGAGAACTTCTCGTTCTGATTTGGGG
The DNA here is from genome assembly GCF_000696425.1 of Galeopterus variegatus. Classification (NCBI taxonomy): domain Eukaryota; kingdom Metazoa; phylum Chordata; class Mammalia; order Dermoptera; family Cynocephalidae; genus Galeopterus; species Galeopterus variegatus. The sequence continues at coordinate 102,023 of NW_007726467.1, forward strand.
ATTTTACATTACAGAACCTGGCCTTTGATCTGCCACCTTTCCAGCACCTTTGCATTTCAGGCGCTGGATACTTATCCCCACTGATAATGAACTCAGAGACTTTGTACCTGTAGAATGTCCAGAGCTCCCAGTTCTGTCCAGCGCCCCTTCTCTGGACTGTACACCTGGGTGCCTTTGATGATGACTGTATGTGCAGGGAGATTCACACCCCAAGCCAGAGTTGCTGTGGAAACTAAAACCTACAGGGACAAGGCAATGTAATGAGGAAAACAGACGTCACCATCGAGGAAGTTAACATCCCTGACTTCTCTAGTAAACTGGCCTCAGAGTTTCTAACAGGACGGGGCGGGGGGGCAGGAGAGACAAGACTGGGGTATGGCGGGTGTGTCCCAGTACTTGTCAATGTGACACCAGAATAAAGAGAAACACCTTGGGTTTCTTATCTACTCCAGAATTAACATTTCAAGGTTTTAGAGACACCTAAGAGTCAGAAGTACAGACCTGTATGAATCAACTTAAGGTTACTAGAAAATCTAAAACACAGACTACCCTAAGAGGGACCAAGGTCCTAACCTGGTGAGGTATCATTTGGAGATATTTGGAGTCACCCACTGCTTGCTTTGCAATGCTCCTCACTTTCCTAAACACACTCATCTCCCCTCAAGCAGTTTGTGAAGGGTCTGGAGAGGCGGCATGAAGTCACCGTTACTGCACCCACCACAACCTTCTGACCTGGGCTGGCTGGGCCAGATACAAAAAAGTACCGAGAACAAACATGGGGCTTAGCCTTTGACGCTTCAGGTCCTATGAAGTCTGCATCACCTGCTCCCCCACAAGCCTGTGGCCCACCCTCACCTGAATATGTTTATCAGCAAAGAGATCCTCCACCAGCGTTCGGTCAACTCTGGTCATGCCTGCGTGATGAATTGCAAATCCGTAAGGCAGAAGATCCTTCAGCTCCAGGTTCTGTGCAACACAAAGGTCAGGCAATGAGGTGAGTCTTCCTGCAGGGCTCTCCCAAGGACTAAGGAAACCTCTTCCCATGAGACCCTGTCCTTAGCTATTCCACATGACCACGTCGACAATCAACCTTAACCCAGTGAAACAACAGCACCATGGCACATTCTGAGTTGTTGTGTGGGACCTCCTCAGATGGAGCCAGTCACCAGACAGGAAATGAGAAAACCGGGCTGGCCCCTCCTCACCTTGCACTGTTCAGCTTCTGTCCGAAGGACTTCCGTGGAGGCTGAGCCCTCTCTCAGAAACAGACCCAAAGTGTCCTTCTCTAGGCACATGTCCCGGATGGCCCTGGCCGTCTTCCCAGTCTCCTTCCGGGAGTGGACAAACACCAGCACCTAAGGAGAAACCAGTTTGCTGCATACTGTCAAAAGACAGCTCCTGCAGCCACTCTCACAGCCCCTGGCACGAGCAGCAGGAGGCAGAAGTCGCACCCGTTAGAAGCAGAAGCTATGGTTCTGGAAACAGGAGCACTGGCAGGAATGCGTGCTGGCTCAGAAGCAGCCTCAACAGTGCAGGAAAGAGCCTAAGGGAATGAACCCACAAAGTACCCACCAAGTGACAGAGTTCTGGAGCTGAGAAATTAACTCTATTGCCCTATCTGGAACACAAGTTTGTCTTTTTTTTTTTTAAAAGATGACCGGTAAGGGGATCTTAACCCTTGGCTTGGTGTTGTCAGCACCACGCTCAGCCAGTGAGCGAACCGGCCATCCCTATATAGGATCCGAACCCGCGGCCTTGGTGTTATCAGCACCGCACTCTACCGAGTGAGCCACGGGCCGGCCCTGGAACACAAGTTTGAATATACAGTTGACCCTTGAACAACATGGGTTTGAACGACACAGGTCAACTTACATGCAAATTTTTTTTTTAAAAAATATATTGGAAAATTTCTGGTTAGCTATGTCATGAATGTATGACACACCTAACCAAGCAGTAAAGTAGCCTACCTGACAGTAGATTAGTAAGCTATACAGTTTTAAGTAGTAGTTAAATAGTTACTAGTTAAGTTTTTGCAAATGTGGGAAATACAGTCTTTCTAGTATTTAGTGCCAAGGAAAGATTATAAATTTATATGCTTCTTTTTATCAGACAGAAATTTTCTGTCTTGTTAACAATGCTAAATTCAACGTTCAATTAAAGAATACTATCATACTAACTTTCTAATAAAATGCCCTCTTTCGCTAGGTTTTAAATTTCATCTTCACACTGAAAATACATCTGACCCTTGATAATGTGAACAGACAGACTGATTACCTGGGCCTGGGGATTTGTTTTTCAGGAGATTTTTAATTACAAATCCAATTTCTTTAATAGTTGTAGGACTACTGAGGTTATCTATTTCATCTAGGCTGAATTTTGGTAGTTGGTAGTTGTTGGGGAATTAGTCCATTTCTTCTAAGTTGCCAAATATATGAGTTGTAAAAGTGCTCACAGTATTCCCTTATTATTCTTTTAATGGCTTCAGGTTCTATAGTAATATGCCATTCATTGGTGATTTGTGCTGTATTTTCTCTCTTTTTACTTTTGTCAGTTTTGGCTAATTACTGGTAAGGCAAAAATTCAAAAGAATAGAGTTCAAGAATAACAAAATGAACCACAGACAGACCTGATTTTTTCCAGCATGTTCCATGATTTTCTCATAGACTATTTCATTCATGATCTGGAAACGCTTGATAGCTTTTTTCTCTGTTATGCCCACATAAGTCTGTTCCAGAGGTACTGGACGGAAGCTAGAATTTCAAGTTAGACAAATGAGGCTTTTGGCAGAGAATACTGAAAGAATATACACTCCTTTTCACTACCCCAGGAGCAATATTCTTCTTTTTGGATTCACACCACATTAAAACCCAAAAGCCCTTCTAAAATCCAATCCAGTAGTGCTCCTTAGAAAAGTGGAAGGAGAGCAGGAAGTTCACCTTGGCTAATCTCCCAATCTTTTCTTATACCTGTTGTCAAAGTAGAAGAGGCCCTTGGCAGGGTCAACGCGCAGAAAGGTGGCCACATCTTCATAGTTGGGGAGCGTGGCACTAAGACCAATGAGTCGGACATCCTCTTGGGTCATCTCAATGTTTCGGATGGCCCTGGCCACCAAAGCTTCTAAGACAGGACCTCTGTCATCGTGGAGAAGATGGATCTCATCCTAAGAAATGGGAACACAGCAATTACTTCTAGGACTAGAGAAATGTAGCCCCTTTTCCTGAGACTAGTCCCATTTTGTAGGCATATAACCCAAAACACCAAAAGAAGACAAAAAAGAGAATCCTGAGCCAGAGAAACCCAAAGGATGAAGACAATATTCACCATGAAATACCCCAGGAAATAATATACTCTGAGCATAAGCTGTTTTGCAACCGTTTAGTCAAACAATACTTTATGTCAAGAAAGTCTGACACTTCAGGTAAATGAGTTCATAACTTTATTTGAACGTTAATTTCTTTATGAAAAATGAAGCTTCTGCTCAGACCATATTTATACCAATTAAGGTTTCACCTCTGGGCAGTTATCTTTACCAAGAACACATCTATCATGCATCACATGATGAGTTCACATAGTCTTTAATGTGCTTCTTAAATTTCAGCAAGCATACAAAGAGGGGATCTTGTTAAAAAGCAAATTTATTCAGTTAGTGTGGGGTGGGGCCAGGAATTCAGCATTTCTTTTTTTTTTTTTTTTCCTTTTTTACTGACCGGCAATGGGATCGCAACCCTCGGTGTTGCACCCGCACCGCGCTCAGCCAGTGAGCAGGAACCGGTCTCCACATGGGATCCGAACCCTCGGCGGGAGCGCCGCAGCACTCCCAAGTGGCGCACTCTCCAGTGCACCACCGGGCCGGCCCTAGGAATTCAGCATTTCTAACAAGCTCCTGTTCTAAGTTGCTGCTGCTGCCCCCCATGGATCAGGCTTTGAGTAGCAAGGCTTTAAAGCAAAGGCTGGCAAACTTTTCTTAAAGGGCCATTCAGTCAATATTTTAGGCTTGTGGGCCATGTTACAAATACTCATTTCTGCCACTGCAGCACAAAACAGCTGTAAACCCCACGTAAACAAATGGGAATGGCCTATGTTCCAATAAGACAAAAACCCGTAGCCACAGAGTGCCAACCTTCTCCAACACTGGAAACCAACAAATAAGGTCCCTTTCTTGCTTTCCCAGACAACTTGAACTACACTTAGACTCAAAGTCATTGCTCTCTGGGTGCTTCTGCATATATGGAATATGGACCACAATACCCTGATGCCTTATTCATTCCCTCAGAGAATGGATTATTTTATTTACAAAGCCCTCCAATGTTCTGGGAGGATGCAACAGTTTTCTGTTTATATTCATTTCAAAATATTTCAAACCTTAAAAAAAGATAAAGAATAATAAGGCAAATACAATGAACCTACTGGGAAATGTTTCTGTTAAGTGAAGATTCCCATTTAATGGCAACAGCAAAGATGACAATGGCTGTCATCACAAAGGCTAGTGCTACACAAAAAGCACTTAAGAAACATTTAGTGTTAAGACTCAACAAACCCTCCTTGACCACAACTGGCCTCTCTCCATTCCCATAAGTGGTCCTCACTCACCAGAATGATGAGCCGCACCAACTGAGTGTAGGTGCGCTCGCCACCCTTGCGGGTAATGATGTCCCACTTCTCAGGGGTGCAGACAATGATCTGAGTGGCGCTGATCTCCTCCTTGCACAGCTGATGGTCCCCAGTCAGTTCAGCAACAGTGATGCCATAAGTGGCCAGGCGCTGGGTGGAGGAAAGCTACATCAGGCAAGAATGCTCAAAAGGGACCTGGATAACATACTTTCTGTTTGGGCACTGTGAACACAGGGTATTGGGAGTAGGTGTCAACCCATCAGGTAAATATCAGGTGAATGAGATTGTATGAACACATATTCCTAAAACAAATCCAAGTTTCACTCAGGCAAATGAAGCAAAGGATCTCTGGGAGTTCTGCACACAAAAGGGGGAAATGGGAACTTACATACAACAAGACCTGGAAAAAGTGCACTACGTTTATCATCACCCATACATGAAACACGTAGATGGAACATGTTTCACCCATACATGAAACACATGATGTTTCGCAACTACTTCAATAAAACAAATGATACCAACTGCGGAAAATTACTATGGAGAAGATGAAAGAAAAGATGGTAAACCCTTGTAATAAAGATGGTTCAGGACATACTTCCTTCAGAAATTCTCTATACCTGGGTCAAGTTCCACCTTTAAAATGAGAAAAAACACCACTGAAGGCATTCTAGAGATGCCCTAATACCAGAAGCAGTGATAATACAGGCCTGTTCCTGACTGTGATAGCTGCACCCAATATCTTCTGGGAGAAAGCTCTACCCCCTTACCTTTCCAAAACTGCCCACCATCTCCTGCACCAGAGACCTCATGGGAGCAATATATATAATCTTGAAGTCATCCACATTGATAGTGCCATCCATGTTTATGTGTTTCCCTATCTCTCGGAGCATACACATCAGGGCCACATTGGTCTTCCCGGCACCCTAAAGACAGAGGTCAGGGATGAGAAGGTCTGTTTACCCAGTTATGTTCACTGCCTTAACTTCCATGGCTTATCTCTAAAACAGAGAATAGAGCATTTTAGCCTACCATTTAACATCTCTGCCATCAAAGAATAAAGAATTGCGGGGTGGGGGTGGAAATGAAGAACAACCTTGCTACCAAAACTCTAGACCACATTCCACACACCAAAAAAAGCAGGCAGGACAATGCTTACAGTCGGAGCACACAGCAGCAGATTCTCATCCGTCTCCAGGGCAGCACGGTAGAGTTTACTCTGGATCCGATTCAGTGTTTTGAAGCCCTCAAATCCAGCCTGGGCATACTTTGGCAGCTTCTCCACGGGAAGCAGTTGCTAGAAAGAAGAAATGCCATTTACATCATGTTGGCAGCATCCTTACCTGTTTTTGTGATTGCCTGGATTTCATCCCCTGGCAATCTCCCTGCATAACTCTCTGCTAAAGGCTAGTCCAGAGAGATCAATACTGTCCCCTGGGTTCAAAATCAGAATGGGAAAACTCTGAAACAGCTTCCATTTCTGGAATAAACTATGAGACAAGGCTACATTTTGGTCGATGGTTGAAATCCTACTGGAAAGAAGATGAACGGAACAGAAAACTGAGAAAATTCACTCACTTCTTCTGAGCCAAAGGGCTTGGGCTTCAGAGCAGGCACATGCACCTCTTCATAGCCCTTACGCTGGCGACGAAAGGATCCATCAGGAAGCTGACAGCGTTTATTGGCCATGAAGTGGCTCCCTTGGGTAAAAACCAGATCCTCCAAGTCCAGAACCTGCCGTGGAGCCAGTGCCTGGCATGTGTAAAACAAAAATACAAAGGAAGTGAGTGAGCTGAGCAAATGAGTTTTCCATCTATCACAGCCTGGGAAATGTCCCTAGTACCAACCTCTCCACCCTGGTCCAAATCCATGGTTTCCAGATCTGTGTCCATTCGGGACTGACGAACTCGCTCTCTCCGGGACCTTTCTTCCTATAGTGGGGAAAGATAAAAATCAGAATGATGATTCATCACCATCCTAGGTTCTTGTCCTTTTCTGTCCCTGCTTAACTGCATTTGACTCACACATGCTAGTAAGTCCCCAAAAAGGAAGATGGTACTTTACATTCAGACACCTGCCATGGGGACCACCAGAATGATCAAAGCAAACAAACACCTTTTTTTTCAGGCCACAACCCCCAAATCCTCGCAAACAAACACCTTTAAAGGGACAATGCACAGTATAGGAATGTCAGAAGTAGACATCCTACAATTAAGTGTCAGGGACTATCTCTGAGGGGTAGAAACGTAGGTTCTATGTTAAGCAAACACATGTGTTCTGTTACTGTATTTTAGTAAATACTGTGTATTTACTATGTAAACAAACAATAAAGGTCCCCCTGGTGCTGCTGGTGAAGACAACAGCAGGTTAGTGGTCTCTCGACAACACCAATGTGAATGTGTTCATTCTAATCTGTATCCACTAACAAACCCCAAAGAACTCAGGAAAATACTTTACTTCTTCAACTTCCTCTTTTATTAGGAATTTAGCTTTATGCTATAATCTTCTAGCCACTGTCCCTTTTAGTTCAGGAATTAGACAGATAAACCAACCCAGCCCCTACTCGGATTAGATCTTCTTTCTCAGTTTCATGGAGCTGGTAGAGGAACTTGGATAGCTCTGGATCAGCTTCCATCTTTCCCATGATCCTTTCCTTTTCAGCTTCACTCTGTGCACTGGCCAGCAAGGTGCAGTATAAAACTGCCAACAACAAAAGGGAGAAAGGGAAGGTGGGAAGGAGGGAATGAGATAAAAATCAACCTTCAACCTTGGGGTAGAAAGAAGAAAAATAGAAGAAACAAGTGCTGAAGCTATGAAAGCAACACAATCCCCATCTCACACACACACATATTTACACACACACTGCAGAAAGAGCCCACTATCTACTCACTCATCATCCTGTGCTGCCGCAACACTTTAATAAAATCAAAAGTGTTAAAACCAAGGAGCAGAACCAGCTGGTTCTCACATTCCCGATCATCACTGGCCGTCTGCAGAGAGAAGGTTAACACCACCATTAAGGACCCAGCCATCTGCTACTTCACACATTGTCCCCACGTACTAAGATGAATACAGAAATATTGTTATCATGGCCATACCTTCAAAATCTCCAATACTTCATCTGCCTTCTTTTGAGACACGATGGCATCATCATAGAAACGACTGAGCTGCCGCTGTAGCCAAAATGCATCAATATCCCGAGGGTGCAAATCCTTCTTCTTGGAACTCATTAGTTCACCTGAGGCCACAAGCTACAAAAGTAACCAGGCACTTGGCTCACCAGGTCTCTGTGACTGCTTTCTCATCACCCTGCAACCAAGTTCTATTTGCCAGCCCACAGCCCACCTTCCTGAGGACTTTCCAGAGGAAAAAAACCTTTGCTATATTGAGTTCAGAAGCATGCCATACTAAGACTTCATCAACACATGCTTTTGGGAAGGAGAATAACCAACTGAAATCATAAGAAAATCTAGACACTAAATGTTTCTTCTGGCTCACCCTATCAAAAGGTGGCTCGATGGATAATATATAACGGAACCTAAGCCGGGGGGAAGTAGTACCACACTCAGAAATAACCTGGCCTTGGGGCTGGCCGTGGCTCACTTGTTTAGAGTGTGGTGTTTTTTTTGTTTTTTTGTTTTACCTTTTTGTCTTTTTTTACTGACCAGTAATGGGATCGCAACCCTCGGTGTCGTGCCCATACCGGGGACCGGCAACGGGATCACAACCCTCGGTGTTGTGCCTGCACCACGCTCAGCCAGTGAGCGGGAACCGGTCTCCACATGGGATCCGAACCCTCAGCGGGAGCGCCGCCACACTCCCAAGCGGCGCACTCTCCAGTGTGCCACCGGGCCGGCCCTAGAGTGTGGTGTTGATAACACCAAGGCCATGGGTTCAGATCCCTATATAGGGATGGCCGGTTAGCTCACTTGGGAGAGTGTGGCGCTGACAACACCAAGTCAAGGGTTAAGATCCCCTTACCGGTCATCTTTAAAAAAAAAAGAAAAAGAAAGAAAGAAAGAAAGAAAGAAAGAACCTGGCCTTCCAGCAATGAGAAAGAGCAAATTGTACCTACATTAGCCGAGAGGGTGCAGCGCACAACAGCCTCATCTCCTTCCATGTCATCATCTGAAGCCTCTTCTCGAACCTCCCCGTACACATCTTCATCACCTTCCTGTAGAGATGGCCCCAACATCAATCACGATCTGGAGCTGATCTTGCATCACCATAGAACCTCTCCCTCAAGTCACCCTAAATTAGCTCCATGGTTAGAGTAACAGCTTTGGGGTGAACCAAGAGCTTATTGAACTGGGGTCAGCTTTATTCCAGAGCAAATTTAATGGAATGACTATTTGGCACAGATTCATTAGCTGCTACTATTCTATTTTCTACTTCTCATCTTAGGCTGCCAGGACGGCAACCAACTGGAGCACAGTCTGTCACTGATACACACACAATCAATACTTGAAAACAAGAGATATTAGCTAACGGGAGAGAAGAGCTATACAGAAGCATGCTAGGAAAGGCAGATGATGATCCAGAAACACAGCAATCACACTTAGCATGCTCACCACTGTATTTATTCACACACTATACACTACATGTACTTGGCACATTTAAAGCAGGCACTTAAAAAAAGCACTGTTAAATGAATGAACTGCTACAAGCAAAGTACTCTGTTTGTTGCTACTTAAAATCGTAAAATCCAATTAACTATACTGTAGTTTCCTACAGGGATTAGCAATCACCTGTCTCAATTACCTTATTTTACAGAAGGGGACACTGAGACAAGATGACCTGCCTAAGATACAGGACCATAATTCATAACTCTCGGCTCCCAGTTCATTGCTCTTTCCTCTGACTTCCCTGTGTTACCCCTTCTTCCTGTCCTGGTGTATATTCCAGGGCTGTATTTTCCCTTTCAGGAGCCAAATCCACCCACTGAAAACTCTAAGGCAACTTTGCCACTTTTTTTCAAGTGCCCCACTCGTTCCTATTTAGTTATAGTCAAGAAATTCTGATTAGACGGTAAACATTAAGCCCAGTAACTTAAATAACCAAGTACAAACTATGCCCATGCTCTTGGGCAAATGTGCATTTGTTAAAAACAGGCCATGGGACATAGTACTAAAAAATGGAAAATTATCACAATAAGGTTAAAATGCAGCAAAACATAGCAGAATACATTTTCAATGAAAGTATTTGCTGTACATTATCTTTAGTCTTTTTATCTTCCTTTTTGCCGAGGCACTTGGTTTATTTTAAATTACAATATTAATTTGTATTTAGTAGTTTAAAATTCTCTTTAAAAACCTTAAAGATAACCATAAATTTTTTTTTTTAGCAAAATAACACATAATGCCTAAGTGTGAAACCCACACAACACCACAAAATTTATCTGGCTTAAGCTAGAGAGCTTCTTTACACTAGAAGGGGTCCCTTCACGTTAATTTCAAAAACAAGAATGGACTGGGCTCCTTTGCTTTATCACTTACCTCCTCATCAGACTCAAACTGCACATTCACACCATATGTCTCATCAATGTTGTCATCTGAAATGATGAGAAATTAGAAAAAGACAGCAGTGAATGGCTAATGAAACAAGAGGCACTCTGGAGCCAATTTTCTCCCCAACTGCTTGACTTGGCTTGCCTCAAGATAGATCTAAGGTCTAAGTAACACAGACAAAGATGATCAACGTAAGGGAGCCACCTGTGCTGCCACCACCAAGGCCTTCTCCAACCTGCCAACTCAGCACTGCTCTGCCTGCTCAGCCACTTGAGCCCCCAGGCTCTGTGCACACTTTCTGCCTTATTCTACACATTAAAAAGAGTAAGAATGGCTCCTGGAATCTAGAAATCTGGTGTCCATCAATCATAACTCCTCAAAATATACAAAACAAGTTATGAGAACTCACTAACATTGAGATTTCTTAATGTATGATGCTAGAAAATACATATTTAGGGGTCAACAACCAGTTAATGTGACTGGGACATAAAGAGCTCAGTTACCCATATTTTGGATTTCCTTGTCTCCACCATAGTCTGTGATCTTTTTGCCCAAGTTCACTAGCACATGGTATCTGGTATCATCTGTCTGACCCAGCAACAGATCAATCTCCTTTCGCCTTTCCTTGTCCCGCAGCTTTTCATTCTTTAGGACAGCTAGAACTTCATCAGCTGCCCCACAAAGGATATCACGTGGCTGGTGGCAAAAAACAAACAACATTTAGAACAACGACACTCGGAACATCATGTACCAGCTTTATGTGACAGCAGGACGTGAAGAGCCACACCTCCTCAAAACCTGCATCATACCAGACTCTGACCATTTTCATTAATGTTGACAGAAAATGCTATGGAGAGTCACACAATTGAAGAAGACCCATTTGTTCTTAAAAAGATTAGCTAGGTGTCTTAGGAAGCAGGACACAGCTTCCACAACAGTTTTCACATGTCTCCAGGTGGTAGAGGCACTTGGCAGTCTCCTCTAGCCTGCCACAATCTGGATAATTCTTTGTCCTCACTTCATCTAGCACCTATCTCACCAGAGCCTCTCAGAGCCTCATAAAAGTCCTCAATTTAATCACACGTGTAATGGTTAAGCACACAGATTCTAGAGCTAGACTACCTGGTTCATATCCTGGCTCTGCTAAATACAACTTCTTCTTTGTTTTTTTTTTAAAAGATGCCCGGTAAGGGGATCTTAACCCTTGACTTGGTGTTGTCAGCACCACGCTCACCCAGTAAGCAAACCGGCCATCCCTATATGGGATCCAAACCCGTGGCCTTGGTGTTATCAGCACCGCACTCTCCCGAGTGAGCCACAGGCCGGCCCCTAAATACAACTTCTGTGACTTCATAAAATTACCTAATTATTCTGTGCCTCACATCTCTCTTATATAAAATAGAAAACAAATATTAATAACACCTATTCACAGTTAATGTGAGGGGAAGAGACAAGACATGTAAAATGTTGTTCTACATAAAGTGCTCGGTAAATGTTAGCCACTTCGGCAAACTGGTATGGCCCACACAGGCAAATCCAGAGACGAGGTTCTTCTGGTGTCTCCCAGCTGAGACCCTCTCCCTTTCCAAACACATGGCCTCACCCTGTCTGCCTCACTCTCGGAATACAAAAACAAAACTCAGTTTTTTTTTTTCTATACTCTTCTATATTTGTTTTTTTTTGTTTTTTTTTTTTTTTTTTTTTTTTAATTTTTATTTTGTCAATATACAATGTATATGATTATTATGGCCCATTATACTCTTCTATATTTGGCAGAGCCAGGATATGAATCCATGTAGTCTATCTCCAGAATCTGTATGCTTAACCATTACACGTGTGATTAGATTGAGGACCTTTATGATATCAACACAGAAAACTTCTATGAACTCTGGTAACCAAAAAGCATGTGGGGATTTCTCCCCACCAACAACCAACCAATCAGTTCTGCAGTGGACACTAGCTGGATGTCAATTCAATTCTAACACTATCTACATGGAGATAGCATCAGATCCCATAGGTTGAAGGCTCAGTCCCATAAGACTGTTCCTCACTTCAGATGCCAATCGCAAGTTCCAGGTTCTGATCTGTGCTTCTAACTGACCGGCTATAAATTGGGGTTCCCATGACCCCCCTAATTTCCTAGAGGGGGGCCAGTTAGCTCAGTTGGTTAGAGCATGGTGTTATAACACTCAAGTCAAGGGTTCAGATCCCTGTATGGGCCAGCCACCAAAAAAAAGCGAACAAAAAAAATTTTGTCAGAGCAGCTCCCAGAACTCCGGAAAACATTTACTTGTTTACCAGTCTATTATAAAGAATGTTACAAAGGATACTAATGAACACCAGATGGAAAAAATGCATAGGGCAAGTTATGTGAGAAGGGGCATGGAGCTTCCATGCCCTCTCTCTGGGCATACCATTCTCCAGGGACCTCCACATGTTTAGCTATCTGGAAGCTCTCCAAACCCAATCCTTTTAGGTTTTTTTTGGAAGCTTCATTACACAGGCATGACTGATTAAATCACTGGCTATTGGTTTATCAACTCAACCTTTAGCTCCTCTCCCCACTAATCCTGCCTTGGTCTTTCTGGTGACCAGCCCCCATTCTGAGGCTTTCCAGGGGCTGATTTTGGAGTTGTATGCCAGGAAACTGAACAAAGACCAAATATATATATCACAGTATCACACCCACCTGGTCCCCAAGGGCAGCCTGGATGAAGCTGAGAAGCACCTCATAGGTCTCCCGGGTCTCCTTAGTTTTGGGCTTATAGATTATGCCCACCATCTCATCAATGCCCTCTGACAGTAGGGTATAACCCTTCATCTTGTTGATGTCATGCCGGTCCTCGTCACGCTTTCTTCGCCTAATGTACACATAGTGTGATGTTTAACGGCAGAACCTTCCCTTTCCAAGGCAAGACTAGATAAAGCCCACTCTCCTTTCCTCAGCTTCATGGCATGCACTTAATATTTGAAAACAGGAACCTGAACCTCAGCAAATGATTCCCATTTGGCCTTAATTTGCAGGAGTATTTCTTTGTGGGGCACAGTAACAGAAAAGGAATCCCCTGTCATTCTCACACTAGATGCATTAAATGTTACAATGAGACATGTTCCTCATTCCCTTAAAAAACAAACTCTTGATACTTTGTATGACAATATTACACAATAAGATTTTGACTAGTTTTTCACCTCAGAAAACATTTCTTTTTCTAGCCAGAGAAAATAAAGCTCCAATGCAATCTACTGCCACTGACTCCCAACAAATTATAACAAGACTAGAAATGAAGTCATACTCTGCAAAGTGGAAAATCAATGATGCATTAAATCATTACAAATATAACTACGTTAACCAAAACTAGGCCTACAAATTTTTGATACTTCATCATGGGAGAGGGAGGAAGACAGAGATATTTAGAGTCAAAAGACAATGGTGAGATAAAGGTCAATGACTATTTAAGTTTTGAAATATAACCCCAAGGGGGAAAAAAAAACAATTTCAAAAAACCCTGTCTTTCATACTATGGATGCTTGAGGTAGTTTAAAATAAAATAAGTAGGAAGTAGGCAACGGTAGAAGGAAGAAGTAGGTATAGGAAGCTAGTAATGAAAAAAGAAAAAAACATATTGAGACATGAAAATAGCAAGCATCTGGAAAATACCCTGAAGAAAATTAAGATCTGTCTATGGACCAAAAACGCATATATTAGAAAAGAGTACCAATAAGTTATTTTCCACTTTGTGTGCACTTGTTAATTCCAAAGAGTTTTTAAACTCTCATGTTCTGCTTTTACCTTCACTAAGTTCTTCTAATGCCACTGATGTCTGATCTTGCCCCAAACATTTCGGCAAAAATGCTACTCAAATACTAAAAGGAAGATGGACTTTGGAACGGAAGAAAAAATAGCATCCCCTTGGTACTCACTTGGCTCTTCTTTCCTCCTGCATCTGTGGTTTGGTCCGCTGAGCCTTATCTCCCATACGGGTTCCCTCCAGTTTCCCAACCAGGGACAGCACCTCTCCTGTGGGTTCATCCCGGCGGGTCCGGTCAATGAGAGAGCGGTCAGCTTGGAGCACAAGATTTGAGTTCTGAAAAGATCATAACGTTATCGCAGCTCTGACATGAGCAGGGCCTATTCCTGTATCACAGTGACGGGAGCTGAGGGAAGAATTATAGCAACTAAGTGCTAATAATCACTAATGGGAATAAAAAGATATTTTACTTAAAAGAAATAGCATCATGGAACGCTGAGCATGAGCAGAGAACTGAAGAAGTCCTATGGCCTGTCTAATCAGCTGAACAACCCTTGCTTCTCCTAACAGTGCCCATAACCCACAACAGGGAAAAGTGTTGGGCGGGTTGGAAGGGACATGTGGAAGGAGGCGGGGACAGCGCTCAGAGAACTAGAAAAAAACCCTCCTAGAGAGCTCTTCCGCCCCAGACCCCAGTAGGGTTATTCACGTTGTCGTGTAAAGCCACCTTCGCCCCGATCCGATTTCCCCTCCGCTTTCGTGGCTCTGCCGTAGGCCTTCAGACCGAAACTCCCTTCTTCAGCCTCCCCTTCCCTCCCCACTGTACTCCCTCACCCGAGCCCACACGCACCGCCTTGTACTCGTACTGCAGGCTACGGGCGGTCACGTCCGCCATGGCCGCGGCTGCTCTGGGACCTCAGAGCCCCAATCCTCCTCACCGCACGCAGCAAACGGCGCAGCTCCCCGCTCCCTGCGGGCCGGAACGACGCAGGTAAGACGAACTGGACGAAGAAAGAGATGGGCTCCCTTCCGCTTCCGGGTCGCGCGCCGGAAGTGCCGGGCGGGGCGTGTTCCGGAGAGCGCGCGCTGGTTTGCGGAGTGGGCGGTCTTGGCGTATTTGCGTCCCGGATTCTGGTTGCCACCACCTGCTAGCACTTTGGAATCACGTCCCATGCTCTCTCACGACTTCGTGCACGGGTCCCCAACCCCCAGCACCCCTCACATCATTAACTAAACGTACGCCCGTTTAGCCCTTGTCCTGTCCCAATCCGTGTGTGTGTGTGTGTGTGTGTGTGTGTGTGTGTTAGAGCGAAGCCTTAGGGCGCAGCCAGCCACAAAATAAAGCTCCTGCTCACGTAAAACGTGTATCCCCAAGACCCTCGTTCTCAAGCAACTGAATGAATAAGGCCGGCACCCCCTCTTTGCTCCCAGTTGTCTGTCTCATTTCGTGGCAGGGCCCTGCCCTCCTGGTCGGGCCAAATCTTTGAACACTAACTTAATTTCCCAGCTACAAAGCCCAGGGCTGCAGGCACCTCTTCCCTACCCCACCCCATCTCCATCAAGGGTGGAGCAGCAACTTATGGCTTAGTGGTTACCTAACTTAGAGCATGTTTGCTTTTGAAAAGATGGATAGGAGGATGGGTATTAAGCCAAAGGAATTCATCCTCAATGGCAGTCCCCCAGGCCAAATTTGACCTGTGGAGGTATTTTATTTGGCTCACTGTTGGATCTCTACTTTAAAATTGGGATAATTCACAAAATCTGGATTTCCCCCATCAGTTGAGAAAACACAAAACTGGCCACATGAGACCCACATTCCTACATGGCATATTTGCCCAGTGCTAATCAACAGTTGCCAAAGTCAGAGGATACACATGCTCCTCCCACTGCTTCCTATTTTTACCTGACCCCCTCACTTCTGTTACCAGCCTGGCTCCTGCAGGCATGGAAGTTGCTGCCTTCAAAGGTGCATTCAAGTCCTTGTCCCTCAGAGGCCGTGTGACTTCGAAGTAGCTACTTAGTCTCTCTGAGTGAGCATCACTTTCTCATCCTTAAAATTGAGACAATAAAACCTTTCTCATAGGACTAATGTGATTAAATGAAATCGTGTGTTTAAAAGCACCCAGCGAAGTGCCTGACTCAAAGTGGGGATTCAATGAAGGTAATTTAAATCCGAATCCTTAAGGCTGACTTTTATTCCTTGACCATGCTGTGGCTCATCGACCTGACACAAAAGGATCTAAAGGTATTTCAGGGACTCCACTCTGTGTTTCTGCAGGAGTAGCATTAGTCAAATCCAGGCTGTGAGTGAATCTGTGAAGCAGGAAAAGAAGGAAAATTTTTTCATCTTCCCTTTTCCTCTTTAAGCAGGTTCTACCAAATGTAAATGCTCCATTTAGCCATTTAGATCGATTTGGAAGTTTCCATAGGACTTTAGAACTGGAAGGAGACTTAGAGATAGAGTAGTCCAGTTCTCTCATTTCCCACATGAGGAGGCTGTAGCCCAAAGAGGATCATCACATTGAAACATATGTACAGGAAAAAAATAATTGTGATTTAGAAAATAGCAGCTGTGCTTCCTCACTCTAGGGAGGGGGCAGCATTTACCTTAGAGATGGGATTCTTCTCTTGGGGGAAAGGCTCAGGGAAACTTCCTAGGCCATCTTGTTGAAAAGTGGGGTGGGTCAGAGTGAAGGCAAGTCAAGGAGAGAAGTGAAGTGCCCCACATAAGAAAGGAAGAGGAGCTGGGGTTGGATCTGGCATGTAGGGAGGGGAAGAGAGAAGTATCCAGGAAGCAAGAAAGGCCCAGGAAGATGACAATCACCAGGACCTAAAGGAGCCACAAGCAGTGAAAAGTATCCTGTTATATGGTGATTGACTAATGCAATCATAGGCAGTGATTTTTTTTTTTAAGTTGCTGTCCATACAAGCTTTGTAAGATTTTTGATCCATTTCCTCAAATCCTAAATAAGAGTTTGTCACACACTGTTGTGTTCATGGTTCTTTAAGGGATGAAATGGAGTGGGAAGAGCTAGGTTATAGAGGACAAGATGCAGAACTAATAAAATTCAGTAAAAGCAAGGAATGGGTATGAGAGGAGGGAAAATGTGTCCCTGAGAATTCTCAGGCTTCTGGCAGTGGGGAGATGCTGTTGTTCCCATAGCATGTAGGATGAGGCTTGAGCCAATTTATCGTAACTTTAAAAGAGAGGTAAACAGTCTACACCCATACCACCCTGAACGTGCCCAATCTGGTCTGATCTCAGAAGCTAAGCAGGGTGGGGCCTGGTTAGTATTTGGATGGGAGACCACCAGAGATTACTAGGTGCTGTAGGCTTTAAAAAAAATTAAAATTAAAAATTAAAGAACTACATGGTGCTGATAACAATAAGGTGAAGGGTTCGGATCCCCTCACTGTCCAGCCATCAAAAAATAAATAAATAGGGCTGGCCCTGTGGCTCACTCGGGAGAGTGCAGCACTGGTAGCACCGAGGCCGCAGGTTCGGATCCTATATAGGGATGGCCAGTGCGCTCACTGGCTGAGCGTGGTGCGGACCACACCGTGCCAAGGGTTGCGATCCCCTTACCGGTCAGAAAAAAGAAAAGAAAAATAAATAAATAAATAAATAAATAAAAGAAAGATAAACATATAGATCAATGAACTAGAATTCAGAGATCAGAAGTATACTCATACATTTATGAGAGGTAATTGATTTTTGACAAGGGTATCAAGATAATTCAATGAGGAAAGAAGAACCTTTTCCCCAAATGGTACTAAGACAATTGGATATCCACATGCAAAGGGATGAATATGCACCCCAACTCATACTATACACAAAAATTAACTCAAAATGGATAAATGTAAATGTAAGAGCTAAAAGTATAAAATTATTACAAGAAGACATAGGAGTAAATCTTCATGACCTTGGGTTAGGTAATGGTCTCATAGATATGACACCAAAAACATGAGTAACAACAACATAAATATATATATAGGGCCAGCCTGTAGCTCACTTGGGAGAGTGTGGTGCTGACAATACCGAGTCAAGGGTTAAGATCCCCCTACTGGTTAAGATCCCTCTACTGGTCATCTTTTAAAGAAAAAAAAAAAGATAAATTAGACTTCATCAAAATTAAAAAATGTTTAGGGCCGGCCCGGTGGCGCACTGGATAGTGCGCCGCTTGGGAAGCGCGGCAGCGCTCCTGCCCGAGGGTTCGGATGCCACGTACAGACCGGTTCCCGCTCACTGGCTGAGCGAGGCGCGGGAGCAACGCCGAGGTTTGCAATCCCGTTGCCGGTCCCCGGTCCGGTGCGGGGGCAACACTGAGGGTTGCGATCCGTTGCCGGACACGGAAAAAAGACAAAAGACAAAAAAAAAATAAAAATAAAAAAATAAAAATAAAAAATGTTTGTATTTCAAAGGACACCATCAGGACAGTGAAAAGACAACCCACAGAATGCAAGAAAATATTTGCGAATTGTATATCCGATAAGGGACTAGTATCTATATTTTTAAAAAGGACTGGCCAATTAGCTCAGTTGGTTAGAGCGTGTGTTATAACACCAAGGTCAAGGGTTTGGATCCCCATACTAGCCAGTCGCCAAAAAAACCCCAAAACTCTTACAGTTAAATAATGACAAGACCAATAACCAAATTATAAAATGGGCAAAGGATTTGAATTTACATTTCTCCAAAGAAAATATACAAACGGCCAATAAACACATGAAAAGATGCTTAATATCCTTCGTCATCAGGGAAATGCAAATCACAACTACAATGAGATACCACTTCACACCCATTAGATGGCCAGCATAAGAAAGATGGACAGTCACAAGTGCTGACAGGGATGTGGGGAAACTGCAACTCTCGTACACGGGTGGTGGGAACGTAAAGTGGTGCGGCCACTTTGGGAAACAGTTCGGCAGTTCCTCAAAAAAGTTAAACAGAGTTACCATATGACCCAGCAATCCTACTCCTAGGAATCTACCCCAGAGAACTGAAAACACATGTCTACACAAAAACTTGTACACAGATGTTCGTAGCAATACTATTCATGATAGCCAAAAAGTGGAAACAACCCAAATGTCCATCAACTGATGAATGGATAAAATATGGTATATCCAGACAGAGCAATTATTCAGCCACAAAAAGCAATGAAGTATTTTTTTTCCCCTTTTTGTCTTTTTTTACTGACTGGTAACGGGATCGCAACCCTCGGTGTCGCGCCCGTACCAGGGACCGGCAACAGGATCTCAACCCTCGGTGTTGCGCCCGCACTGCGCTCAGCCAGTGAGCGGGAACCGGTCTCCACATGGGATCCGAACCCTCGGTGGGAGCGCCGCCGCGCTCCCAAGCGGCGCACTCTCCAGTGCGCCACTGGGCCAGCCCGCAATGAAGTATTGATGCATGCTGCAACATGAATGAATCTCAAAAACGTAAAGTGAAAGAGGCCTGTCACAAAAGACTACACATAGTATGATTCCATGTACAGTGTATGAAATGTTCAAAATAGGTAAATCTACAGAGACAGAAAGTAGATCAGTGGTTGCCAAGGGTGGGAGGTGAGAGAGAAAAGAGAGGAGCAACTACTAATGGGAACAAGTTTTCTTATTAGGGTGATGAAAATGTTCAAAAATTAGATGATGGTGATTGGTGCACAACTCTGAAAATAGATTTAAAATCATGGAACTGTACATTTTAAATGAAATAATTTTATGGTTTATAAATTATATCTCAGTTCTGTTTTTGCTTTTATTTTTTTGTGGCTGGCTGGTGTGGGGATCCAAACCCTTGACCTTAGTATTATCAGCACCAATACATTGTTTTCAAACAATTTTTTAAAAAGATTATCTTCAGGGGCCGGCCCGGTGGCGCACTGCTACAGTGCGCCGCTTGGGAAGCGTGGTGGCACTCCCGACGAGAGTTCGGATCCCACATACAGACCAGTTCCCGCTCACTGGCTGAGTGAGGTGTGGGCGTGGCGCTGAGGGTTGCGATCCCGTTGCCGGTCCCGGTCCGGTACGGGCGCGACACTGAGGGTTGTGATCCGTTGCTGGACACGAAAAAAGACAAAAAGGAGAAAAAAAAAAAAAAAGATTATCTTCAGAAAGCTGAAGGACTTGGGGCACTCTGGCAGGCACCAACTTC
>NW_007726467.1:123034-127857 GCF_000696425.1 Galeopterus variegatus
AAAAAAAAAAAAAAGATTATCTTCAGAAAGCTGAAGGACTTGGGGCACTCTGGCAGGCACCAACTTCTCGGGTGATGTTACCAAGATGGGCTCAGAGCAAGGGCCTTTAGCTTCATTTTGGTCCTTGTGTGCCCCATTGTGCTGCCACTCTCCAAAGGTGACCATCAGAATTCACTATTTCCCAGCCCCAGTCCCGGACAGGTTACCCAGATTTCTACCCGTGCTCTGCACTTCTGTATCTTAAGACCTATCACTTCATTTAGGTACCTCTCAAATATATGTGCACTAAACTCCGTGAGTGCTTTTGGGGACTCACTCAGAGAAAAACAAAATACAATTAAGTTACAGTCTTGCAGGAGAAGTAAAACAAATTAATTGCAGTTAAAATGCAGAATGCACTAATAAGCAAACAAAAAGTGGATAAAGAAAAGCAGAATGCAATCAGTGCCACAAGGGGGCATTGTAGGAGATCAGAGAAATCACTTTTTAAAAAAAAAAATTATTTTATTTTTTTTCAAAAATTTATTTTATTTTTTGAATCAAAACTGATTATACATATTTTTGGGATTCAACATTGAGATATGTTGATTAAATCAGTATTACTAGCATATGTATTGTTACAAGTCATAATTATCTTTATGCCCCTTGTCCAATCTCTCCCCATCCCCCATTTCCTCCCCCTCCCCCCTCTAATTGCCCTAGATTTCTTCTCTCCTTCTGAAAGNTTGTGGAGACAGACATCCTCTTCTTTTCTTTATCTCTGCTGGTGACTCTCCTTGTGTCAATACACTACAGTGGTTGGCGGACCATCTGCGTGGTGGTTGTGGTGTCTAGCTGCTTTCGTAGCAGCCATGGTTATTGTGGTGGCTGTGTTGGGCCACCCACATAGAGGTGATGTTTTTGCCATCCTCCTTGGTGCTGGAGGTGTGCCTGATTGTGGGAGGGGGGGGTCTGGTCTCCTTCTCCATTCCTTGGGTCCCCAGGCAGACCCCAAGGCACTGGTGTGGTGTGCCTGGTTGCGGGAGGGCAGTCCAGTCCCCTTCTCCATGCCCCAGGTCCCTGGGTAGGCCCTGAGGTACTGGGGTTGTAGGAGGGCAGTCCAGTCCCCTTCTCCACACCCCAGATCCCTGGGCAGGCCCCGAGATGCTGGCAGAGTGTGCCTAGTTGTGGGAGGGGGCTCTGGTCCCCTTCTCCCTGCCCTGGGTCCTGGGCAGCCCAAAGGCACTGGTGCAGTGTGCCTGGATGTGGGAGTGGGTTCCGGTCCCCTGCTACAAGCCTCCGGTTCCCAGGCAGGCCCCAAGGTGCTGGTGGTGTGCCTAGGCCAGAACTAATTTTTTGTCCTTTGCTTACTTCTAAAACGGGGGAACTTCCTGTGGGAACCAGTACTTCAGCTGTGTGGTTGAGTTAAATTGCTGCTTTGCTGCTGTTTCCCTAGAGAAGGCTTTTTGTGCAGCTCAGCGTTTAATGGTTGACCTTATAGGTACTTCTTGCTCTCCAGAGACCCGGTGGATCTGTGTTGTATAGAGTCTCTGATATGAGCCTAAGGTTTTTCATCAAACTACACCCCATGCAATTCTGCATTCCTGACCAGTCTTCTTTGCATGGTCCTGCACTGATTGGGGGGCAGATCAGCTGTCCTTGCTGTGCCCCAGTGTTCTCCAGGTGGGCCCGTTTCCCCCACCACCCGTGCTCCAAACAGTTCCAATGGGTCAGGCCCTGCGCCAGTCCCTTGCAATGACTCACTGGCCTCTAAATGGCTCCCTTTTTTCAGTTGTTCTAGCTTCTTGCTCCTGTGTGGGTCCATGGGAACCCTATTAGTGGTCTGGCTGTCCTGGGGGCCACTAAGGCCCTCTTCTCCCCTGCTGCCTCCAAGCAGCTCCATCTAAAGGGCACAACTGTGGCTTCTGCCAGCTCCTGCTCCAGGCACTCAGCAGCTCTAGCCTTAAAGTGGCCACGGCACAAAATGCTCAGAGCAGTTTTTTCTTTCTCTCATCGTGGTTTCTCCTGCCTTCATGAACTCTGTAGGTCTCTCCTCCTCTTCCCCTGGGCTCCAGCAGCCCCAGCTTGGCTGAAGTTACATTATTATAGTTGTAAATTGGTTGATTTGTGGGAGAGAGTGATGCTGGGAACCGTCTATTCTGCCATCTTGACCAGAACTCCCAGAGAAATGACTTCTGACTTGGGAGACTGGGTGAGGCTTTGTGGTTGTGATGTAAAGGCTGACAAGGATTTCAGTACAGGCAGGAGGTGGGGGATTTCAAAGGAATACAGAATAAGCAAAAACATGAAAATGGGAAGGCATGTCTCTCGGGAACAGTTAGGAGGTCAATTCAGCTGAATGCAGGACAAATGTAAGGAATGAAACAATGTGATGTGAGATACCATCTGTAATCTCTTTATTAAGAAAACAGAATGCCATTGTAAAGGGAGAGTTTTTACTTTATTCAGGAGACAATAGGAAGCTATAGCAGATTTCTTGTTGGAGGGGCGTTACTTGTTTTCTACAGCTTCATGGCAGGTACTTGATTAGAGGGACCAATATCTAGATCAAGCAAGAGTATGTATCATGTGACAAGTACTTGCAAAGTTCCACTTTAGCACATATTATATCATTTAATCCCCATAAAGCCCAAATATATTGATGTCTCCCATTTTACCAATGATGAAATCAAGGCCCCATGAAGCTATTTGACTTGCCTAGCCTTGTTTGCCTCAAAGCCAGACCTTTTCATTCCAGACCCTATGCACAGGGGCTTCCTCACAGAGCTCACCTTCAGGAAGGTGATGCTCACAGTGCTAGGTAAGATGGATGGTGTGGGGTGGGGACAGCAGAGACAGGGAGTGCAGCTGGGAGGTTATTGCATATGGAGCCAGAGGTTAGGTGTGCCTGACGGAGGTAGCATGGGCAGGACTTATGGAATGCTAGAAATATGAGTGAAATTCAAAGAGACTTGGTGATTGTCTTTGGTGTTTCCAAGAAGCCCTAAGATTACCTGAACTCTTGGGGCTGGGAAAGGGGAGTGCTGGGTCACCCAAAAGCCCAGTATGAACATGTAACTCGTGTACTGGATAGGGAAATCCCTCCTGACCTAGGACAGAATATACACCCTAAATGATTCCAGTTAGCATAACTTGGTGTCCCAAATGCAGAAGGGATTCAATAAATGGTAGTTTCTTCTCTGTTTCCTAGGATATGTTCACCAAGTAATGCACACTTTTCTTTTTTTTTTTTTATCCCCACCCCTATGCACACTTTTCAACTACTTTATTCATTTGTTCATTTTTTCATTTAGGAAATTTTATTGAGTGTCTCTTATGTACCAGGCACTGTAGTAGGTCCCAGAGGACAGATATTATATGTGAGTGTATGTAAGATTTTATATGTAGTGACAAATTTAATTTTCTAACTAATTCATCTGGTATGTTTGTAAACAGGCTTGTTCCCTTCCAAGTCTTCACCCTAGGAGGCAATGCTCTTGTTTCAACCAAGATGCAGTTTAATATAATGATTAAAAGCATGGACCCTTGGGCCAGACTGCCTGGATTCAAATCTCAGCTTCATTCTCTACTAGTTGTGTGATCTTAGGTACGTTCTTAGCTACCCTGTGGCTAATGGGGATAGTTTTACCTACTTCGTAGGGTTGCCAGGCACCTAGAACTATGCCAGGAAATAGTAGGTGTAAGGTATTGTCCAGCAGTGCTGCATTTCTCAAAAGCATTTCTGAAACACTCTGTTTAAGGTCGTTTGCAACTCACACAGGAAAACTGCCTCTTCTTTGTCATAACCCTCTTTTCTTATCCTAAATGGTCTTACCTGACCTGATGGTTCTTCTACCCAGCAAACTTGTTTTGAATGACTGATGGCTGTTCCCCAAATTCCAGGCCTCACACAGAAGATAATGGGTTGCCAGCACTGGGTGTATTCAGTAGCATGACTATAGGCTGGGTGGTTGTTTCCAGAATGCTGTGGACTGTGGCTGCATTATTAGATTAAGTATGTTGCCTCACCAGATGACTGATTTGCAGAGACTGAGAACTCATTTTGGTGTGTAGGTTGCTATATCCTGGTTAAAAAAAAAATGGAGACTTTCTACCATGGCAGTCACATGTCAAGGAGTGGCTCACACTGGTTTAAGATGGATCCATTTGTAGCCAACAGCAGGTGGCTTGCAGAGTTGTGAGACCTTCTTCTGCCACAGATGGAGGACAGTCTCTTGTGACAAGCTGAGTCTCCTACTTGTACTGGACAGCTCCTCTGTTAGGCTTCCTCTTCCCCATCACCGCTTTCCCTCCAATTTCTCTTTCAGAGCAGAGCCTCTAAAAACAAACAGATCATAACTGCACTGTATCTTATTGTACTTTGTGTCTACCTTCCTCTTTGAGCTCTAATTTTCTTTAATCTTGGGAGCTCTGTGTCCCTGCCTAATAATCTCTCCCAGCCTCAGACTGCTGGTTGGGATGAAATCCAACTCCCAAGCCGTAATCATTTTTTCCTGAGGCACCATAGCCTCCCCCAACTGTGTATCTGAGAACCAACTTATTAATAAGCCAACAAGCATGGGCACAATGCCCTCCATGCACTTGTGACTGTGCACACTGTGAGTAAGGTTACCAAGCATAAGCTTGTCTTATAGGCAGACCCAGGCAGCTGAGAGCAGACTTAGTGAAGGCTTGGAGTGTTAATTCCTGCCAGTGCCTAGCACAGGATGGGCAATCTTTTTTTTTTTTTTTTTTTTTGTCTTTTTTCGTGTCCGGCAATGGATCGCAACCCTCAGTGTCGCGCCCGTACCGGACCGGGACTGGCAACGGGATCGCAACCCTCA
>NW_007726467.1:128781-133125 GCF_000696425.1 Galeopterus variegatus
TTGTACTGGACAGCTCCTCTGTTAGGCTTCCTCTTCCCCATCACCGCTTTCCCTCCAATTTCTCTTTCAGAGCAGAGCCTCTAAAAACAAACAGATCATAACTGCACTGTATCTTATTGTACTTTGTGTCTACCTTCCTCTTTGAGCTCTAATTTTCTTTAATCTTGGGAGCTCTGTGTCCCTGCCTAATAATCTCTCCCAGCCTCAGACTGCTGGTTGGGATGAAATCCAACTCCCAAGCCGTAATCATTTTTTCCTGAGGCACCATAGCCTCCCCCAACTGTGTATCTGAGAACCAACTTATTAATAAGCCAACAAGCATGGGCACAATGCCCTCCATGCACTTGTGACTGTGCACACTGTGAGTAAGGTTACCAAGCATAAGCTTGTCTTATAGGCAGACCCAGGCAGCTGAGAGCAGACTTAGTGAAGGCTTGGAGTGTTAATTCCTGCCAGTGCCTAGCACAGGATGGGCAATCTTTTTTTTTTTTTTTTTTTTGTCTTTTTTCGTGTCCGGCAATGGATCGCAACCCTCAGTGTCGCGCCCGTACCGGACCGGGACTGGCAACGGGATCGCAACCCTCGGTGCTGCACCCGCACCTCGCTCAGCCAGTGAGTGGGAACCAGTCTGTATGTGGGATCCGAACCCTCGGCAGGAGCCGCCGCCGCGCTCCCAAGCGGCGCACTGTAGCAGTGCGCCACCGGGCCGGCCCCAGGATGGGCAATCTTTAAGCTTTGTACATTACCCTCGGTTCTCCCTGCATTGTGCCTGGCCCTCTACAGCTGTCTCTCATAATGGACCTCTGCACTCTCCAGACAGGTGACAAGTGATCCACCCTTCAGCCAGCCGTATAGTCTAGCAGCATTGTTGCTGCCCTAGCCAGCACTGCAACATTGGGGTAATCAATATTTTATTGCATTTCATCATAATTATTAAAATGAGTAGAAATTTTTAAAAATGAAAATTGGTGATACTAGTGATTAAAAGCAAAGGTTTTATACCTTACTACAATTTGAAGTCAACAAGCGGGCCAAAAGTAGCAAATCTTTCGCCACAACTTGTTGGGAGCTCATTGGACTTGAGCCAATCAATTATGTGTTCAACTGAAAAATAAAATAAAAGAATAGGGACAAATGATTTGGAAATGTTATTGTAGAAAATATCTAAAATGCAAGATATAAGTAGATGTTATATATATATTTTTTCTTTTATGTCTCTGGAAATGGGATACTTTCTCCCTTATAATGTTTAAGTTATTATTCAACTAGTATACTTTCACCTTTTGTACATGTTCAGGAGTGTGTTAAATTCAGAACTGCCTTAATTTCATTGACCGACTAGAAGGGTAACATAGTAATTGTCATTTGTTGAGTGTATGATATTATTATTCAACTAGTATACTTTCACCTTTTGTACATGTTCAGGAGTGTGTTAAATTCAGAAGTGCCTTAATTTCATTGACCGACTAGAAGGGTAACATAGTAATTGGCATTTGTTGAGTGTATGATGTACCAGGAATCCATCTCATTTCATCCTCACAATTCTCTGAGGTAGGTGTTGGGAGAGGCAATCTGCCATGGTCCAGAACATCCCTGCATGTTCTCGTGGGGTGTGCTGAGAATGCAAGGCCCCGGCCACTCTTTCCTAGGGCCCTTTCTCAGAATTGTGTTTGTAGCGAGCAACCTTGAGAAATGAGGTAATTCCTCTCACCAGTACAAAGAGAAGAATGGCCATGAAAGTGGTAGTTTCCCTGAGATCAGAATTCCTTGTCTGCAATGCAAACCATTCCATGCTTAGCATCCTCCTGGGTCCCTCCATGTTGCCCCTGTGGGTCTTGGGAGAGCAAGGAGAATTGACAAACAGGATGCTCATGCTGCTTTCTGTGTCATGAGTAATAAAGCTTTTTGTCTGCGACCCAAGAGTCTTGTGTCTTCTGCCAGCATTTATGAACCAGTAACAGTAACTAGCTTGTAAACAGGGTAAAATTCCAGACTTACAGTTTGGATGGAAAGGATTTAATGTTGTCACGACAATGGGGCAGCAAGTCCTGAGGCCACAGCCAAAAGGTAATATGACTGTGGCTGCTGAGTCAACAGGCTCCTAAAACTGAGATAAATGGTGTCAGCAATGGATATAGAGCTTCAACTAGACTGAAAACATTCGAATGTGCAGAAGTAGAAGTAAATGCAAACCTTCTTTACTGGAACAGAGCCGCCCTCTCCCTCTGTGCAACGGATTCTTCTCTCCCCCAACCCCCCACCCCAACCTCAGCTGCTTTAAGGAAAAAGCTGAATATTTGGGGGAACTTTGGGGAAGGGCTCTGTTACAGGAACCCAAGTCACCATTCTCCCCGGCCCTGTGGCAGGAAGTGGTACTGGCTGCGGCCCCAGCAGGTTCAGAGCAGCCTGAAATGGTAGACGCTCAGTGCCTCAGGGCCAGGGTCAGAGGAGGGTAGCAAGAAGAATCCCAGATACCGGTGAGCCTGAGGACACACCCTAGGCAGGCAGAGAGACTGCAACCAGCAGCTGAAAGGGCAACATAAACAGGAAATCTGATGTCACTAACATAAAGGGGTTGCCAGCTTGGTAGAAGCAGGGACCAGAGCCCTTCAAGGGTGAAAGAATGGACAGATGGACAGACATGCACAGGTCTCTCTCTCCGCATCCTTCCACCCCCTCAATAACTCAGGGCCCCACATTTTATATGGTTTCTGTGAAAGCAAGTCCTAATTTAACTAGCTTTAGCCCCTGGGGAGCTGGTCACTGAAGCACCTGGATAAGGTGAAAACCTGGCAGGCACCACAAGGGACTGCCCTCCCTTTATTTCCTGTTTGTTTCCCTTCCTGTCCCCACTTAGTTCCTTTGTCTTTTCTCCATCTTATCTGCTCTGCCTGTCCTCTTTAGGTGGGCATAATGTGGAACTAAAATATGTACTGTTATTAGTTACAGGTTATTGATTGAGTAACGTTTTGATCTCTAAACTTGTTTTTAAAATGTGGTGGAATCAAACACCTGATCTGCCTTCCTTTAGAAAACACTGAATTGGGTTGCTCTGGACCTCCATTTCTTTGTCAGTAAATAGGGATGATGTTGAAAAGACGAAATTAGTTAACACACAAAAAACGCCTAAAATGGTGATTCTTATTGTTGCTATCCATTGAGGTGTGATCTGTGATGTACAAGGGTACTTCAAAAAGTTTATGGGAAAATGTAATTAAAAGATAATACAAATCTTCCAATGAAGATTTTTTGAAATACCTTGTATTTTCCCCAGTGGCCCTAGTTGAACAGAGCTTCTCCACCCACTCCCATCCTCTCCATCCTAGAATGTCCCCAGCCCAGATCATCCTCATTCAGTTGGGCAACATCCCATGGGAAAGCCAGGGAGATAGGAAGTGACACCAGTGTGCCAAAGAAATAGGAAAAGAAAGGAAACACCAATGTGCCTACGGTCCTAGAACCTCAGAAACCCCTTGGGGCCCTCCTCAATTGATTCTCTCTCCCTCCCTCCACCAGACATAACTACTTTCCTGACTTTTATGTTAGCCATTCTCTTGCTTTTCTTAATGGTTTTGCTATTTGTATATAATCTCTGAACAATATTTTTTAGTTTTGAAAAGGACAGTAGCAAGCAGAAACCCAGCTGTGCAAAGAAAAGGCAATATGGCCCCATTGGACAGAGGCCCCAAGAAAAGATGACACAGAGCATCTCCATCAGAGGCTGGCCTAAGCCTCCCTAAGAGTCTACCAGGGCCACTTTGGGCTGTGAGAGGGTGAGGCCACAAAGGAGTCCCCAGAAGCACAGGGGTATCTGGCAGTCAGCATTGGCAGGGTTGTGGTATTGACTTGTACAGATTTTTTTTTTTTTTTTTTTTTTTTTTTTTTTTTTTTTTTTTTCCGTGTCCGGCAACGGATCGCAACCCTCAGTGTTGCCCCCGTACCGGACCAGGGACCGGCAACGGGATTGCAAACCTCGGCATTGCTCCCGCGCCTCGCTCAGCCAGTGAGCGGGAACCGGTCTGAATGTGGGATCCGAACCCTTGGGCGCCGCGCTTCCCAAGCGGCGCACTATCCAGTGCGCCACCGGGCCGGCCCCGTCTTGTACAGATTTTTGAGAAGGGGCACGTGGGAGACATTTTTAAACCTTGCATGGTCAAAACTGTCTTTATTTATTTATTTATTTATTTCCTTTTTGTCTTTTTTCGTGACCGGCAACGGATCGCAACCCTCAGTGTCGCGCCCGTACTGGACCGGGACCGGCAACGGGATCGCAACCCTCGGTGTTGCACCCACACCTTGCTCAGCCAGTGAGCGGCTGGTCTGTACGTGGGATCCGAACCCTCG
>NW_007726467.1:133360-162145 GCF_000696425.1 Galeopterus variegatus
GAGCGCCACCACACTCCCAAGCGGCGCACTGTAGCAGTGCGCCACCGGGCCGGCCCCAAAACTGTCTTTATTTTACTTTCACACTTGTGTGGCTGAGTAGAAAATTCTAGACTGGAAGCCATAATTTCCTTCTTCATAATTTCTTTCATCTTCTTTCTTCTAGACCTGTGTCAGGGTTTGACACTGTTCTTCCCGATCCTGTGTATATAATGTTTTTCTTCTCTCCAGAAGCTTATAGAATCCTCTGTTTGTCCTGAGTGTTCTGAAATTTCATGAGATGACTTGGTGTGTTTACTTTCATCCATGTGATGGGCACTCAGTTTCAATCTGGAAACTCCTGTCTTCCAGTTATAGGACACTTGTTTTATTATTTCTTTGACAAGATTTCCTCATCTCCATTTTCTCTGTTCTTTCTGGGACCCCTAATTGTCATATGTTGTACCTATGCAGCTGGCCCTCACAATTTTTCTCTATTCTTTCCAGCTCTTTACATTTTTACTCT
This sequence comes from Galeopterus variegatus, assembly GCF_000696425.1. Classification (NCBI taxonomy): domain Eukaryota; kingdom Metazoa; phylum Chordata; class Mammalia; order Dermoptera; family Cynocephalidae; genus Galeopterus; species Galeopterus variegatus. The sequence continues at coordinate 133,863 of NW_007726467.1, forward strand.
AATTTTGGGAGATTTCCTCAATTTTATCTTTCTGTCTCTCTATGGAGTTTTTCATATTATCAAGTTTTTAATCTCCATGAACTCTTTTTGGATTCTCATTGTACCTTCCATAGTTTTTATAATGTTCAAATATTTGTTGAATGAACAAGTAATCGAGACAGACAGAATCTTTTCATGTCTTTCGTATCTCTATTTAATCAAAAGCATCTATGTGTTGTCCTCCCAACAATACAAGTACTACATCTGAGAAGAGAGACTGTCATTTTTCTAAAGAAGTTTATGAGAAGTAAATAATATGTGCTTATACGCTATTCAGATTTACTAAGCAGTACTGGTGCATTTTATGCACAGGTAGCAGCTAGTCTGTTAATAATTCTCCTCCTCCACAAAGCATTGAGAACAAGGCATTGTTCAGAAGCACTGGCAACACTCAGGTCTTTGTTGCACAGCAAGCTTCACAAAATGCACCAGAGCAGGATAAGTTTTGGGGCTTGTGATAACAGGCAATTGGTTTGATGAAAATCTTGCAATTGTAAAAAAAAAAAAAATTTTTTTGAAATTTGTTGTTAAGAGAATGGCTTATCATGTAGTTATTTATTGTATCAGTTATTTTGCCTGGTTACCCTGATCTCCCACCCCTAACTCCAAAACCAAATATTTTATTTAATATGTAAATGTTTATTTGCTTCTCTGATTTTGGGCCATACACACAACTTCTGCATTCTCTTGGTCAGGATTCTGTGTGGATCTTAGGCTTGCTTCCTATAAGTTACCTCCAACTTCCAAACAACCTATACAGAAAAAAAGGTACAGCCCCTACCCCATCCCAAACACTCCTATTTCTCATGGCTGGAACATCCCCTGCGTTCGTTCATTCAAAAACTGTTGCACACCAGGAATTGAGCTACATCTAATTTTGATCTTTGCCCTTAAGGTTCTCAGAGTTTCATGAAACAAACCAACAGATAACCAAATAACCAGCATGCAGTGTGGTGCATATAGTGCCATATTTAGTAATGTGAACACAGATGACAGACATAGAGCCCAGAACGGGTGGCTGACTAATCCGTGACTCAGGCGCTCTGATATATAGGATCATTTATTTAATTTGAGGACCAACCTTAAAAAGGAAGGACTTTTATCATGGAGTTTATCAGATGAGGAAGCTGAGGCTCGAGGAGGTTGAGAATTTTTTCTGGCTCCAGTTATCGGGCAGCAAGACAGGGCTCCGAGGCCCGGTTGCCGAAGCTCTTTCGCGTCCTATACCAAGCTGCGTCCACGCAGGAAGGAAGGATCGCGCGGGCCTTGGGGAGTGGATAGCAGGAAAGGCGGAATTTCCTCAGGGAAGGGACGGGCGGGGGACACGCAGCACTCAGGGCTATGGGCCGGGTCTGCGGCGGGGGACCAGACAACCTCGAGGGCTCCCACCCCCTCGCCTGGCCTTTCCTCCGCTCTGCCCACGGGGCATCCGCTGCCCTGGCTCTGCGGCCTGAGACTCTTCGTTTCCAGATCCGGCCCAACGAGGGTCTTCCTTTCGGGGACAGGTCGCTCGGAGGAAGGACCAGCCCCGCGCGGCGACGACCGCCCCGTCGGAAAGCACGTCCCCTTTTTAATCCTGAATTGAAAATCGTCGTCGTTTCAAACAGTCGTCGCCGACAGGATTTACAAGCAAGCTGACTTGCTAACTGGATCCCACGATTAGGAACGGAAAGTGGTTGATGACACGATAACGCGCTTCGATGCGTCCCGGCCCGGGGGCCGACCGCAGGGCTGCGTCCCCGGGAAAGTCCGCGAAGGTTCCAGTTGGTTAAAAGCGCTCTGCTTCTTCGGGCAGTGCAGTGGGGTGCTGGCTCACGTCCCAGTGCACCGGCTCGCCCCTTCCGGGAAGGTCGCGAGCGCCTCGCAGCTGTGAGCCCCTGCCACGGCGACGCCTTTCCCGAGGGGACCAAAGCGTCCTGGGGGCGCTGGAGCGGCTGAGCGCCTGGAGGCGGCTGGGAAGGCGCGTGGGGGCGGGGAGGCGCGTCTGCGGCTGGGGGCGGAGGCGGGCCCGGGGGCCCAGCGAGGCGGCTCTTGCGACCCACAAATCTAGCCTCGAGAAGGAACCCCTGCCTCCGCCCCGCGGAACCGGGAGGACGTCGCCCCGGCACTAAGCGTCTCCTGCGCTCCGAGATAAACACGCCATCATGGCAGCACCTGTTTTTTTAGAAAGCGCACACGAGGCCTTTCTGCACACAGCCCATCCATAAACTGGGTGCTTGTGAATGTGTATTTTTAAATGTGGAAAGAGTATCTGCTTATTGTTATATGGTTTGAAAAAAGGCATAGAAAGATCACTGGGGGCTGGCAGGTTAGCTCAGTTGGTTAGAGCATGGTGTTTAGCACCAGGATCAAGGGTTCGGATCCTGCCGATAGGCCAGCCGCCAAAAAAACCCAAAAATATTCGATTTTTTAGAAAGTCACCTGCAATCAATCAGAAGATCACTGTAAAGATCTTGGGATCTACCGTTTGAAACATTTTTCCCAGGCATATAATACACACGCACACACACGAAATGGAATTAAGCCATAGCATGCTCTTTGTAACCTGCTTTTTTCTCACCTAATAGGTTATGGCCTATTTTCCATGTTAAGAAATGTATATTTACATAATCTATTTTTATATATTTTTGTAGGTATATTGTGTAATGACCAAAACGTGTGAGATTTATGCAGTGATTTTAGTAAAAATATTGAAAACTCATGAGTGTGCCACAGGAATCTTTTACAAAAACTCTGTGGTTTGTTAATCTTTTAAAAAACATACCTTCAGGAGAGTGTGGTGCTGATAACACCAAGGCCACGGGTTCAGATCCTATATAGGGATGGCCAGTTCGCTCACTGGTTGAGCGTGGTGCTGACAACACCAAGCCAAGCGTTAAGATCCCCTTACCTGTCATCTTTAAAAAACAACAACAAACAAACATACCTTCATGGACCCATGGCTCAGCTCATCCTGCTGATTTTTTTTAATGCATAGTCTTCCATTCACTCTGAGACAGGTGTAATAGCTCCCCTACTTTCTAACATCAGCAAGATGTTCCAGGCCCGTCTTCTTGGATGTCTGACATCTTGTGCTGCTCCTGTCCAAGGAGCTCTGATTCCTTTTAGAGGAAAATAACAGTGGGCCCAAATCTGGTCTTAGGAATGCGGATCTGAATGTGTGTGAATATAGCTGAAGCAGCATTGTCTCCGAGTGTGAACTCATAGACTGGTGCTTTTGGAGATAAGCTTGGTTACTTTTGGCAGTGACTGTGCTGCATCTTCTCTGTTTGCTCCAGCGGATCCTCTCTCCTCCTTGTCCTCCTTGCAGTGTGCCCCAGGGCACTGACCCTGGAAGACTGCAAGTAGAGGCTCTTTTGTCCTCTGGCTTCCGGTTGGTTTTGGCCAATAGGAGGCATCAGCAGGAGATGGGAGGGAGGCCGGCTCTCTTCCTATGGGGTCCCAGTGGGTTGACTGCTTTCTCTCAACTGAAGACCACCATTTCTTAGACACCCTCTCTACTTAGCTACCCTCTTCAAGTTCTGGTAACTAATCACTCCCTCCCAAGCAGAAGTGGGCTCCCAATTGTACTGGCACCAGGAACATCTATCCATCCCTTGTAGTTTCCCCTAAACCCTGAGACCCTTTTGTCCCTTTATTAAACTCTCCTCAATTACCCAACTTGAGTAAGCCATCAAATCCTGCCAGGGATCCTAACTGATAACACAGGATGAAGGGTAATTTTTTTAAAAAAACTGATTTTTTAGGGCTGGCCCCGTGGCTTACTCGGGAGAGTGCGGTGCTGATAGTGCCGAGGCCGCGGGTTCGAATCCTATATGGGGCTGAGCGTGGTGCTGACCACACCGTGCCGAGGGTTACGACCCCCTTACCAGTCAAAAAAAAAAAAAAAACCTGATGTTTTATATTTTTCTGTATTTTCCAAACTTTCCACAATCATCATGTTTTATGTTTACGAATTCTGAAAATGTATCAACAGACATTACGAAAATCCTTTTGTTGAGGGTCATCTTGAGCAACTAGTGTTCCTAGGGGCACATTTTTGGGATTATGACACAAATTATGTCTAGAAGGTGCTCCTCAAATTTGTAACATTTATCTGTAGGTGGTGGGGTGTGAGGATAGCTTCCTTCTTCTATTCCCTCTATATAGTATGCATTTTTACAATGAGTGTGTATCATTTTCACAAAAAGATAAAACTTTAAAAATAAATTTCTGGGAAAATGTGCACATTTTGATGCTTAAAGGCACAGGTCAGTTAAGTTTTACTGTAAACGTTCAGACAGTAAATGTTTTAGTGTTCACAGGCCAAGAGGCAGAATCAAAGATATTATGTAGGTACTTACACAGCAAGAGAGAAAACAAGTTTCCATAATATTTTTATTGGCAAAACTCAAAATACAATAATTGAGTACAATTAATGAGAATGAAATTCTTTTTATGGAAATAACATCACTCAATTGGGGTTCAATGTTAGTGTTTCCTATCATTGAAATCAATCGCAAACATTCATCTATCTGTTTTTTTTTTTCTTTTTTTTTTTTGTGACCAGCTGCACAGCGCTCAGCCAGTGAGCACGCCACTCAGGCCATCCCTATATAGGATCTGAACCCGCGGCCCTCATCTATCTGTTAATGCTGATCTGTAATGAGATTTCACATATTTCTTCTTTGAAAATGTCTTTTTATACAGATGGGTACTGCCAAATACTGATATTAATCCACAAGCATATGATTTTTTTTTTTTTTTTTTTTACCTTTTTGTCTTTTTTCGTGACCGGTAACGGGATCACAACCCTCGGTGTTGCGCCCGCACTGTGCTTAACCAGTGAGCGGACCAGTCTCTATATGGGATCTGAACCCTCGGCGGGAGCGCCACCGCGGTCCCAAGCGCCGCACTCTACCGAGTGCGTCACTGGGCCGGCCCACAAGCATATGATTTTAATTGAGCATATTCATTGCTTGGACAGGATTTATATAGTTAGATTCTTCTCTTGATATTTGTCATTACATGGCAGATTAATCACTTCTAATTGAAGGTTAGAGGTAAGCTCCTCAATTGCAAAGTTAAATGAATTTGAAATATGGAACTGTCTTTTCAACTTGCACTGATGTCTAACAAACTCTGCTGGAACTATAGTTTGAGCTCAGAAACTATATCTGCTGCAAATTTATGTGGGAATGTAGATCTTCCTTCTTGTTCTACCTTTTCACAGCATGGGAAATATATTAAGCAGCTTGATATTACTTATGAGTCAAACAAAATTAGTTTTGAAATGATTTCATCACAGTGTAAGTTTCACATATAAACACAGTTTTGCCTTGTAATTTTAGGTTGTCTCATTAAGAAACAAAAGCTAATTTCCAAAACCATTCAGTATTTGATAATAGTAGTCAAGGGCAGTTCTTCTCATTTAGAAAAAAATTTAATCTCAGCCCTAAGCTCAGAAAATAACAAAACTTTACTGCTGCCAGGCAACTGAATTAATGGTGATAGAGCAAGTCAGGATATTCAGCTTCTATTTGTGACAAAAATTCACAGAACAGATGATTTTAAGAGAGTGAACAGAGTTCACCATTGACAATATTGATTCACTAATGAATGATGGATTCAAATATTTTCCATAAAATATCTGCTGATAAATAACAGGATGAATAATCTTAGGCTTCAAAAACCATACATTTTCACAAGCTTTGTAAATTTGTTCATCTAAGCCTTTTTCTGCTCCACATATGTTTTCAGTTGCAACACATCTTAGCAGATTCCACTCCAGGTTATACTGATTAGTGTCTTTTCAACTTCTTTGAAATATCCTTGCCTGTAATTATTCTGTTCAGACTCTTCATAAAGTCTTAATTCTTCAGTAATTGCAAACTCTGCATTGGCTCCTTGCATGAACAGCAACAACTAGCATGGTATCAATAACATCTGTCAATTTATCAAGAGCTAAGGAAAACCACTCAAAATCATTTGTCTTGTTTTTAAAATTGATTATTGATGTTCTCCCAAGTTCTCTGAGCAACTGTTTTCACCAAAAGGCTAGTAGTTTTAAGCAAGTTTTAGGTTTTGCAGGCCAAAAGGCAGAATCAAGAATATTATGCAGGTACAGTGCTTACTTTCTCTGTTCCTTATAATGTTCTTACTTTTTTTAATGATAAAAATAAGTTTATTGGAGAAAAACCACACACCATGTTTTCTTGCTTGACAAGGGTAAATCCCCACTTCAGTGGAGTTCAGTTGTTAAAATTAGTGATCACTGCTACAGTTTACTCCCACGTGTCATTTGTGTACAGTAACCAATTAGTGTGACAAGGTGTCCAGATGACTTGGTTTCCTAATAATCCCACTGACTAAGCCAGCAGTTGCTTCGCATCTTGCTGAAGAAGAAACACCAAAAAATGGACCAAAAAATGTTCGTTGCTTTTTGTTGATTTAAGTGTGAACTTTAAGTGGATGAACAATTGTCTAGATTGGAGACTTTAATTTGGTATAGCAACCAACTTCATTTCTGTGCAGACCTTGAATTAACAAACGTCCTCTAACCCAACAATCACTTTTAAAATAAACCCTTACTTGACCATGAACACACATTTTTCAATGCATGGTTTTAAACACCATTATTTTTGAACACTCTGAAGCATATTTTTTCATCTCGATGTTGTCATGTCATAAATGAAAAAATAATAGAGAATTTCATTATCATTGCTCAAATGCACTAATACTCAGTAATAACCAGTGGTCTATTTCTCATCATCCAAGTTTATAAAAAATAACTATGGAACTTCAGTCACTGTCAACCAGCAGACTGTCTTTCCTGCTCCACAATTAAATAAGTCAGCATTTTTGGAAGTACTGTCCAAGTTGCATGGGGCTCCTTCTGTATTGCCCCTGCATAAGGAGACCTGAAACTTGATTTTTCAGCATCAGGATTTTCGTTAGCATCAAGTTGTCATCACTTTATTTCCTTGGATAGTTGACACAGAACAGCTATCCTGTGTCACACATGACTGAGGGCTTCCATTTTGTTGTTATTTCTAAATGTGTGGTAAGGCTTGTCCAGCCTCCACAATTTAATAAAGTCCTTCTTTATACACCCATCTCATCAGCAGAGCTACCCCATGAGCTTAGGGTTCTTACTCCCACGTGGCTAAAGAATGACAAGCAGGGCCCCATACCAGGCCTTTGAGTGCTGTCTGGTCCTTTTATGAGACTCACTTTGGTAAGAGAAAGGGGTAAGACACCTGAGTTTGGAAGTGGGCTGGGAGCGGGGCACATTAATGGTGCTGAAAACACACCTCATTTTCTGTACTAATTTGTTCAGGGTCAGCCCGAAACGAGAATGGCCTTTCCCCTGGTCGATTCCTAGTTTTGCTACCATCATCTTCACACCTGAATTCCCAGTCAGTATACATATTCTCCACTGAGCTGAGTGCAGCTGACTGCCGGCACGGCAGTGTCCCCTCGTGCCAACCCAGGGAGCGCGAGCAGCATTGTACCCCAGCCCCTCCACTCTTCCCTCAACCCACGGGAGGCGGGCAGCGGACCCGGGCGTGCAGCGCTCCAGGAGGCCAGGGGCGGTGCGGCGGCTGCACGCGGGGGCTGCCTGGGCTGGAGGGAGGAGCTTGTGCAGGCGGGGCGGGGCTGGGCGGGGCGGGGAGGAGCCTGGACGGCGGGAGCAGCTGCGGCCGGCGGGCGCCGGGGGATCCGCGCACCACATGGTGGGGGTCGCAGGGTCCCACTGCGCACGGGAGATCAGACACTCGGACAAACATGGTCTGTACCCCGGGAGAGGGGAGCGGGGCCACTGTTGCGGGCAGCCCCGGCGATGAACCGGGAGCCCCCACCCCGCCGGGAAGAAGGCAGGGGCGGTCAGGCCGCGCTGTCTCTTTAAGACCGTATTCCTGCTAACACCGACGGTGAGTAGCTTGGCCCAAAGTCCAGGGAGAAACCACGAGAAGGATGCGTCCTTGACTCAGAAGGTTTGGTCTGGATAGGTGGATGAGAGTACAAGTCTCTGGATGTGGAATTTAGGGAAGTTATGAATGGGTGGGGGCGGGGGCGGTCTGCTTTGAGCCAAAGCCCTCGGGTACCTTGTAAATTCTAACAGGGCTCCTGGAGAGGGCGGTGAGACTAAGCAAGGCCAAGTTCCAAAAGAAGGAGAGTCCCCACCTGGAGAGTACACACGGCACAGTCTTTCATGAATCTCGGTAAGCCTGGTAGCTTGTGAACTATTGGGGTGAATGCCGGAAGCTTCGGGTTTCAGTGGTGGGTGGGGCAGCAGAGGAACCGACCACCACCGGCTGTCAGGTGGGCCTGGGGCACCCGGTTCTGCAGGCAGTTTCCTGGGCTGAGGAGTGGAGCTGCCTGCCTCCAGGCCTGGCCCACCAAAGGGGCATCAGCACCCTTAGGACCTCAGAGGGCACCGTAGCAGGCAGCTGGTGGATCTGTGCCTCCCTGGCACCCACTGGGCAGAGAGGGAGAGGTTGAGTGTTCTGATGACACTGGGTGAGCAGAATGAGGATTGTGAAGTCACAGAGGAAGTGGGATGGTACAGCTGGGGCTTGGGGGCTGGCGCCTGGAGAGAGGAAAGGTGTTGCCCAGGCAGACTCGGTGCTTTCTGTCTGTGGAAGGGAGGCTGTGGATCATCAGGGCATATCTGGTGCCCACGGTGCACTGATGAATTGGGTGAGGCCACCCTACCACAAGGGTCCCCCTCCCCATCCTACACAGGAATGAAAACAGTCCCATGGCCACCCTCTGGAAGCCTAAATGCCACCCACACCATGTGGAAGGAAAACAGTAGAGAGACTGAGTGGCACATCCTGCTGCCCCCCTTTCTCCCAAACCTCCTCCCAGGCAGACCACCCTTGCTCTCTCCAAACCCAGTTCTGTGAGCTGTTCCTCCTGGGTAGCTGACATCTAGGATTTGGGGTGCCAAGGCTCTGGGGAATATGCGCTGGAGAGCAGATGAGTCCAGAAGATCACCACTGACTCCCGTCCTCCTACTTCTCCAGATGCAGAGGCTTCCATGGCTGTGATAAGCCTGCTGTTCTTGGCAGTTATGTATGTTGTTCACCACCCCTTGATGGTCAGTGACCGGATGGACCTGGACACTCTGGCCAGAAGTCGGCAGCTGGAGAAGCGAATGAGTGAGGAGATGCGCCAATTAGAGACAGAGTTTGAAGAGAGAAAGCGAGCAGCTGAGCAGAAGCAGAAAGCAGAGAACTTATGGAGAGGAGACACATCTGGTGACCAGTTAGTGCTAGGGAAGAAAGACATGGGGTGGTCGTTCCAGGCTGACAGCCAGGAGGGGCCTCTGGGATGGATGCTAGGAAACCTGTGGAATGCAGGCCTCTTTTGCCTTTTTCTCGTCTTCGAGCTCCTGCGACAGAACATGCAGCATGAGCCAGCCTTTGAGTCCAGCAGCGATGAGGAAGAGGAGGAACTCCGTGTTGTGCCTGTCACCTCTTACAACTGGCTCAGTGACTTCCCCTCCCAGGAGGCTCTGGACTCCTTTTACAGACACTATGTCCAAAATGCTGTCCGTGATTTGCCCTGCACCTGTGAGTTTGTGGAGAGCTTTGTGGATGATCTCATTGAGGCCTGTCGGGTGCTCAGTCGCCAGGAGGCTCACCCACAGTTGGAGGACTGCCTGGGCATCGGGGCTGCCTTTGAGAAATGGGGAACCCTCCACGAGACCGAGAAATTTGATATCCTCGTGCCCATTGTCCCCCCACAGGGCACTATGTTTGTCCTGGAGATGAGGGATCCGGCCCTAGGCCGCCGCTGTGGCTGCGTGCTGGTGGAGTCAGAATGCGTGTGCAAACGTGAGAAACTCCTAGGGGACGTGCTGTGCTTGGTGCACCACCACAAGGTGTTGGGGAAGTGTAGCAGCTCCATCAAGGCAGCTCTTTGCACCGGCTCTCACCTAGATGTGTGCAAGACCATTCAGTGGTTCCGAAACATGGTGGGCAATGCCTGGGCCCTTGTGGCCCACAAGTATGACTTTAAGCTCAGTCTTCCACCATCTACCACCTCCTGCAAGCTCAGGCTGGACTATCGCTCAGGCCGCTTTCTCTCAATCCACTTGATCCTCGGGGTGCAACGAGAGGACACCTTGGTCTACCTGGTGAGTCAGGCCCCTGAACAGGAACAGCTCACCAGCATGGACTGGCCTGAGTCCTTTGCAGCCTGTGAGCACTTGTTTCTGAAGCTGGTAGGACGTTTTGCCCCTGAGAACACCTGTCACCTCAAGTGCCTCCAGATCATTTTAAGTCTCCAGGAGCATCAGAGCTTACCCCATGGGGCATCGCGCCCCATTCTCACCTCTTACCACTTCAAAACAGCCCTCATGCACCTGTTGCTAAGGCTGCCTCTAACAGACTGGCAGCATAACATGCTCTGTCAGCGGCTCCAGGACATTCTCTGGTTCTTGGGCCGTGGCCTCCAGCAAAGGTCTCTTCTTCATTTCCTCATTGGTAACGCCTTCCTACCCCTGACCATCCCCATCCCTAAGACATTTCGGAATGCTGAGCCTGTCAATCTCTTCCAGCACCTGGTGCTGAACCCCATGGCACATTCACAGGCAGTGGAAGAGTTCCACAACCTTCTGACCCAGGTGAAAACTCTGCCCTGTGCCCCATTGGTTGGGGCACCTTAATATAAAGGCCATTAGGGCCGCCCCCATGGCTCACTCGGAAGAGTGCGGCGCTGGTAGCGTTGAGGAGGCCGTGGGTTCGGATCCTATATAGGGATGGCCGGTGCGCTCACTGGCTGAGCGTGGTGCAGACCACACTGTGCTGAGGGTTGCGATCCCCTTACCTTATTAAAATAAATAAATAAATAAATAATATAAAGGCCATTAAAAAAAATGGGAGAAGGTATTTCTGATTCTTCAGGCTGCAAAATAGTTTATTTCTCAGGTATATCAGCGATTTATATGCCCTTCACCTTGCCAGTGGGGGCTATAATTAAGACACTATAAGGAGTGTGGGAGATGGTCATGAGGATGGATGCAGCCTGTGGAGACTAATCTAGGGTGGGTCTTCTGTGTTTTTCTTCTCCTGCCTTCACTTTCATCATGATCCAAAGAAGGTCAAGGGAAACAGGTGTTATGGGAGGATCTTGCTGCTAAGGAGTTGAGATCCAGAGGGGGCCTGTGAAGCTGTGTTTTTTGTATCAACAACACTGGAAATGACAGAGAACCAGAGAATACCTCCAGTCAAGCTTATTCCTTTTTGTGAATGACTCTCAACATGTTCCTTGTGAACTATTTTTCTTGTTGAACTGTTAGCTTAATTCATCCAAGTTGATGGCACTCCATTTTATACCAAATACTGTGATGTCAACTCATATTTTAGGATCTAATTTTTCATATCCTATTTTGAAAATATAACCAAAATGTTTATTTTTCACTTTCTTAATTTAGCCCTATTTTCATGATGTGATAGCTGTTTTTGTGTATCTGAAAAAAACTCCAGTAGTACTCAAATAGTGTATTAGCACTGAATCACAAACCAATATTAAGTCAACAGTGACCTAATAATTGAGATCATGTATTTACTATAATTAATGAAATAGCTCACCTCTGAAGGTCTTTTCAGTGCCTGAAAGCAACATTATAAAGCCCTTCATGAGGACAGTCTTTCTGGTGGCTTGAGATGAACAATTACTTTGTTTCTGAGGGGAGCCACTTGTTGGTTAAATGGAAAGAAGGTTTAGCTACCATGTGTAGCTGTACTTTTTCTCAGTCTGGTCACGCCTTTGTATTCTCTTTTCAAAGAGGACAAAGGGATTATTTGAACTATATTTGTGGCTTTGAAATGAGGGGTTATCACAATCCAGGCCCACTGCCAGGGTTGAACAGGAAGGGACTATGCAGCAGTCCAGCTCAAAGTCATGATTTTAGATGTATGATTGGTGTATTTTCCCTTCTCTCAAGGGGAGCGTTAAGAAATGCAACCATAGTTGTGGGTGTGGTTGTTTTGGAAATACCAATGTTGTTCTACCCAGCACTGCCAGGAATATCTGGTGGGGAGGATAACCTGGCCCCACATTTAACTTGACCTCAGAGGAGATCACATGCTGGCCTCTGTGAGCTTTAGTTGTAGAATCCATACCCTCCCCCCAGCAAAAATAAACTTAAAGTGTTCCAGAAGCTGATACCAGTCAATACCTGGGGCTCCTGCTGCACAATAGCTGCTGTGTGCCCATGTTGTCTGCTGGAATCTGTTAGTTATTGCTTTCAAGGCAACACGCAATGATGGTTGTTTCTATGCTGGTGGAATTTTGATGTTTTAAAAACATCCATATACTTTTTGTTTAGAAAATCATTTGCTGGTGTTTTAGTTCCAAGTCAATAAAGGAGGCTAGTTTCTGTGTAAGTTGGAATCTGTGCAATAACACACTCATCAAACCAGCATTCTCACATACCTGTTCCCGAGAAGTTCATGTTACCCTGACAGTTCTTGGGTGGGGCAGAGGGTGCAAGAAAGTGTATAGAAAAAAACAACAGATAGTAATGGAAAGAACAGACCTGTAGTGCTCTGGGAATACTGTTACAATTAAAGAGGAAACCTGTCCAGATATCTAGGAAGCTAAGCTTTATTCTAAAACAAAACCTGGCTAGCACCCAGGATACAAATGTAGTTATAGTAATGGGCGTATGTAGTATTCACTGAACATTGCCAATGGTCCAGGCACTGTTCTAACTGCTTTATAACTGGTAACTCATTTAATCCTCACACTATAACCCCATGAAATGAGCCCTTTATCTCCTCCATTTTACATATGAGGAAACTGAGGCCCAGAAAGGGTATGCAACTTCCCCAGGGTCATATAGACAGTAAGTGGCAGAGCCTGAAGAAAGTACCTGCCTTAGCAGCCTTTCGGCATGGTTTTGGGAATAAAACAAAAGGTAAGGGTTAAAATGCTTTGAAAGGCAGAAAACAGTGTATTAATTTTAAAGGGTGGTATGTTATTGTTTGGAAATTCTAGAAGACAAAGTGTTGGTTCTTAGCCCAGTCTTTGGGAGGTCAGGAATTTCATATGACATAAAAAAAATTAAAGGCATTTGCTCAGAGGCCAAAATGAATGCAAAGCCATTGCAACTATGTGACCATTGAGTCCCAGTGACTTGATAGTTTATATCAGTAACCACTTTATGATATAAACAGGCTGGAAGGTCAGGGCAAATTTGAAGCCAAAAGATTGCTTGTTCAGGTAGCCAACAGATTAACACTATTGTTTCTCACTTAAACTAAGGCTGTTTCCCATTTACTGTGAGGAAGCAGAATCCTGGTAAGGAGTAAAATGGGGGAGGGGAATGGCTCCAACACTGCTTTTTTGGCAGCCTAGGAGTCGAGGAGGGGCCTGACTATTTTACTTTTGTACAAACAGAGGAATTGAGTTTTGCACGCTACTGATACCACTGATAAATCATTCAGTCTTTTGGCATCCTCCGTAGCCCTAACCCCCAAACAAAGATGGCATTCAGAGCAGGAAGTGAAAGACCTGCCAGCACTGGTTGTGCCTGGCCCACAGAGATGCTGGGGATGGAGCTTGCCCTGCCTCCCTACACTTGAAGCCCCAAGCAGTCAGCTTAGGAGGCTCTATTATTGCTGCAGTTCAGCCTCAAGTCTCGCCTAGTGGGTCACTTAGTAGTCTTCCTCTGCCAGGGGTTCCAAGCCAGTTCTTCGGAGGCTCCCAATTCAGTGCCACCTACCACCCTCCCAACCCTTGCTGCTCTTAATGCACACATGGAAGCCAGGGGATCAGACCTCTTCCCACTCTCCTTCAAATGCACTCAGCAGATAGAACAAGGTAGAGAGATGACAGAGATTCTAGCATACACTGAGCCCACATGTTCACAGGGAGTTTATTACCTAATTCTTCATAAAGTCTATTGAAGGGGATATTGTCATCCCCATTTTCTAGATGGGGAAGAAAATGAGGCCTACAGAGGTTAATGTGCTCAACTCAGGATTTAAACTTGTCTTCCAACTGTACTCATTCTATACATATTTAAGCACTTGCTGTGTCCAGGGCCTGATGCTGGCAAATAATGGTGAGCACACACAGCTTCATTCTCTTGGAGCTGACAGTCTACGGAAGCGAGAGACGTGAAACAGTCACTCCACTACATGCATGTAAAATTGCAATGTGACAAGTTTTACTGAAGCCTCCAGTAAGGAGAGTTGGGCATATCAGGGAAGGCTTCCCTGTGGAAGTGAGGGGACCAGAAACCTGACTGGAAATCACTGGGTGAAGTAGGGATGAAGAGGATCCAGGTGGAGGACAGTGCATGTGCAGAGGACACATGGTGGGAATGGGCATGGTGAGGGCAGGTCAAAGAAGGCCCATGTGGCCAGAAGGGAGGGAGCAAGAGGAGGCAAGGTGTAAAATGAGCCTGAGAGGCTGCAGGGGGATGAAGTGGGGCAGGCTAACCCTGCAGGGTCTTGTAGGTCACTTTAAAAGTTCCCAGGGCGGGGCCGGCCCGTGGCTCACTCGGGAGAGTGCGGTGCTGATAACACCAAGGCCCCGGGTTCGGATCCCACATAGGGGTGGCCGGTTCGCTCACTGGCTGAGCGTGGTGCTGACAACACCAAGTCAAGGGTTAAGATCCCCTTACCGGTCATCTTTAAAAAAAAAAAAAAAAAAAAGTTCCCAGGGCGATGGGGCATTTGAAAGGTCTTAGACTTATGGGAGGAAGAGGTGGAGGACAAGTGGGAGTGACAGATTAGATTTGTACTTGGGAAACACCACTTTGGGCCAAACAAGAAGGTGGTAGAGCAGGCCAGTCAGGTTATGTGCATGAAAAGGAGAGAGGCAAGATCGAAGAGATTTTCAGGAGGTAAAAGAGCTTGATAATGGATTCTGTGTGGAGAGAAGGGAGGGAGATATCCAGGATGACTCCTGGGTGCTAACTTGGGGTTCCTAGGTGGTTGGTGGTATCATTGGCTGAGATGAAGAGTACTGTAAACTTTGCTTTCCTCTATCCCACTGCCTTGGCTAAAGATTTGATGGTGGTCACTGCAAGAACAAGTTTGTGTGAATAACTTTAGAAAGTGGTTTTCAACAAAGGGCAGTACTTTTTGGTTGCCAAAATGAATGAGGGGCACTGATAGCATTTAGTGCACAAATGGTGTCAGGGATACTAAACAGTCTTACAGAGAGGGCAAGAGTCCCTTATGTCAAGAACTGTTTCAATAGAGCCATGTTGTTCCATTCTGAATTGAAGGCCTGGAGCCAAAGCTAGATCCGGAGGAGATGAAAACAAAGACATGGGAGGACGTGATCCCCTCCACATGAAATTCCTCCTCTGTGAGTCACTCCTTTCATCTTAAAGAAATTGGGCAATGTATGAAGATTGGGCATCACATGAGAATGCATAATATGAAGACCCTGGTTACAGTTTCTACTCCTACCTGCAAATGAATAGGCCCAGAAAGGTGTAAGAGACTGATTGAATGGACATAAAAATTCTACTTGTTAAGAACAAGTTACTGACCTTCATAGCTAAAATATGAAACTCTTCTGAAGTATGAAAAGACGTCTTGTCATAGTGTACTTTTATGTTTATAATATTAGGCCTCTGTGAATGTTGGTGTAATTGTAAATAGTGTCAAACTCCATTTTCCAGCAAGTATTAATTATAAGGGAATTATGTCTGAAAGAAGAAAAATTGTTTCACCCGGAATGCCAATAGCATCTTGAGGAGAAACGCTATAAAAGATGGCGGTTGGGTGAGTTATAATAAGTTATAGGACGTTCTAGGGATGTTTGAGATTCGCGTTGGCTTTTCCTTCCACAATATAATTTTGGGGGCAGATGAAACTGAACGGACAGGAGGCATTTTATTCGTCTCGGTTTTCCGACCTTTTTTTTTTTTTTCCTGGAAAGATGGGAGGTGGTTTCCAGGAAGCTGTGCACAAGAATCTGAATAGAGACGATGGCCTTCATTAAAAAAATGTACATACAACATTTTGCATCCTCCCGGAACGCTGCTCATTCCGGTGTCGGGTCCCTCTCCTCGGTCCCTTTGAGTACAGCCCCGTCCATCGCCTTCTGCCCCCGCTAGCGTTTTGCTGGCCTCACAGCACAGGTCTCTGGGGTAAATGAACTTCTCGGTAATCTGCCTCCCCCTTAGAAAGTACATTCCACGAAAGCAGGGCCGTAGCCCGCCCTGCTCGACGCTGGGTCCCCAGCCCCCTGCTCCGCGCCTCGCACTCGGAAGGATGGTTTTCATACTATTCCAGCGAGCCCACGGACCCCCTGAAGCCCACCCAAGGTGCCCTCCAGCCTGCGGGTCTCACTTCCGCGATGCCCGGGACGACCCTTTCCCGCGGAGGTCTGAGATGGTCTGCGCAGGCGCGCCGTTGGCCCCGCCCCGGTGACGTCGCGCGGCCGTTACAACGCTCAGGCGCCTCGGCGCGCGCGATTTAAAACCTGCTCCGGAGACACGGAAGGCAAGATGGGACCTCCTGGCCCAGGTGAGGCTGGGTCGGCGGGAGGCCCGCGGAGGAGGGCCCGGTGCGAAGCGGTTCTCCGACGGGCAGGGCCGGCGGGCCGGCCGGAGCGGGGAGAGCGGACACGCATACTCCGCTTCTCGGCCCGCCAGCGTCGGGCAGAGGCAGGCGTGGGGGAGGGGAGGGCCGGCGCGGGTGGGCCGGTGGGGCGCGCTCGGCCAATCAGGACGCGGCTCTGGCCTGCGTCGGGAGCGCGCGCGGGACCGGCCCCCCCTCCTCAGTCTCGGGGCGGGAAGTGGGCGCCGCTTCTCCCCTGGGCTCCTACACCACGCTCGGTGTCTCTCCGTTAAAAAGATGGTTTTCCTGGAATAGTCGTTAGTTTCAGGGACGTGGGAGCGTTGTGGTTGCTGCTGTATCCTTAGCATGCGTGCATTTATTTTTACATTCATTGAAAAGTATTGAGCGCTCCCTTTGGGCCACTCTGTCAGGTGCAGAGATATAGTAAAAAGCAAAACGGATATGATCGTTATACCCTTGGTGCTTGTATTCTAGTTGGGGAGACAGACAATAGACAAATGAAATAATTACAGATGAGGCTGAGTGCTGTGGCAGAGAATGGTAGAGTGGGGAGGTGGCTTCTGTAGGTTAGGAATCCAGGGAAGAAGATCTTTAAGCAGAGACTAGGGAATGTGTTCCAGGCAGAGGAGCAGGTACAAAGGTGAGGAGGCAGAAAAGAGCCTGGCCCTGGGCTAGGACCTGACCAGAACATTGTAAACGAAGCTTAGTGAGTGAGGTCGGTTAGGCAGGGTCTGGTAGGCCTTGGTAAGAGGTTTGAGTTACATTTTGGACATGGCAAGTGTGACTTACCTGAGAGACACTCAGGGGAAGGGGTCAATAATCATTTGGATGAGTTTGGCACTCGGGAGAGTGATATGGGTCACTCAGGGAAGTGACCCATGGACTGAGAAATAAATTTGGACATCATCATATAGATCATAAAGCCATGGGAACACATGAGAACACTAGGAAGACTTTGTAAAGAGTACACTCAGGAACAACATTTGGAAGCTGGATAGAGGAGGAAGAGCTGGAAAAACTCAAGGGACAGTGCTGTCATAGAAGCCAAGAGTGTTTCTGTTTTTTCCCCCTGAAGAGTATTTCAAGAAAGGATTGTTACTTGTTTCAAATGCTCCTGAATCTCAAGAGAAATGATGGCTGAAAAGTGACCATAGGTTTTGGCAACGTGGAAGTTGTAGATGATGGTGACAAGACAGTTTTCATTAAGTGGTGGGAATGGAAACCAGACCAGAGGGGTTTGAAAAATGAGTAGGAGATGAGGAAGTAGACATAGGAAGTGTTTATGAATTCAGTAACCATCAGTTGAATGAGTGGATGCATAATGTTAAAGGCAAGGAGAGAAATCTGGGATAGAAGATTTGGAGAATTAAAGTGTGCCTATAATTCCAACTTTAGTTTCTCCTTCAGTGCTTCCTATTTCTGTTAAGGTCACTTCTCCCACGGTCCAGCTCCCTTTACCTTGCAGTGCACACACCCGAATAGTTGCAAGTCCTCTTGATTCTCTAAAAAAAATGATTCTTCCTCCTTTCTATTTTTATTTTTTCTTTTGTTTGTTTTGACCTCAGGTGAGAGTTATGTTAATCATACTCTTCAACATATGGGAAACCATCAAGGGAACTTGTGAGGTTCTTCTTGTATCTTATTTGTTCCTTTTTATCCCTATTTACCACTCTTATTCCTCTCCCTTCAGATGGCCAACCATTTAGTATCTATTGTGTATCACTTTATTTTTCACGTGTTCCTACAAAATATGTGTTACATTGTGCATATGTTTATTTTTTTGTATCACCAGTTTTGAACCAGCTGAGGTCTGTATTCTTATTCCTATTTGGGGAATGAAGAAGCAAATGCTTAAAACATTTACTTGCTTAAAATTTCACCAGCTAGTAAGTGATGATGATGGAGGCAGGGTTTGCAGCCAGGCCTTCTGGTTCTTCCCCCACCCACCCCCTTCTGATTCTTAAATCTGGAAACTTTCTGAGCTGAAGTCTCTCACTTCTTCATCTCTCTCTTGCTGTGATCTTGTTTTTTGCCCTCCCGTAGTATGCCATAGCCACTCTACCATAGTCACACCCTAGACCTTGTCATTAACGATAGCTGCACCACTCTGTCATCTCAGTTTTAAGTACCCCATTTCTCAGTACCCCTGCATCTTTCCAACTCACTCTCTTGTTCCCTGACTGACCATCTTTCAACCCAGCAGACCTAAATTCTGCTTTTTGCCATCCCTCTACTCTCTTGTGTCCTTGTTAACACGTCTCTTTACTTAGCTTATTTTCCATGGTCAATCAAAATAATTACACCCTCAACCCCCTTGCCCTACTCTTGCTTCCTTATACCTGCTTAATGAGAATCGCAACCCTGGTTATTCCAACTCTGCACTAGCCCTTGCACATCTGATGGTGTTAAGAGAAAAACATCCAGGAATGCTGAGTGGTCTCAAGGGGACCCTAAAGCTGCCTAGCACTCAGGCTGTATTTCCTGGCTCATCCACCCTCCTGCTCTCCAAGATGACTATTTTATACCTTCCTTCTCTCCTTTAATCTCCAGTACCTTCACCCCCACCCTCCCCTTAGCTGCTGAGTTTTTTGTTTTTACTTTTTATTTTGCTAAGAAAATAAAAGCAATCAAAAGAGAACATCCACAAGTCCACTATTGCATATGCTCCCCTACCTGCATCTGTGCCTGTGTACTCTGCCTTCCCTCCGGTGCTGTGGATGGGCTCTCTCTGCTCTAGACAAAGGCAACCCCTTTACCTGCTTGAGTACATTATTCAGCAACTTTTACCCTTCTGCATGATCTCTGTGGTAGGCTGAATAATACCCTCCCTAAAGATGTCCAGAACCTGTGAATATGTTATCTTTCATGGAAAAAGGGACTTTGCAGATGTGATTAAGGATCTTGAATTGGAGAGATTATCATCTGGGTGGGCCCAATGTAACCATAGTGGCCGTTATAAGAGGTAGGAGAGTCAGTCAGAGGAGATGTGATGACAGAAGCAAGAGGTTGGAGTTATGGGAGGAAGGAACCATGAGCCAAGGAATGTAGGCAGGCTCTAGAAGCTGAAACAGGCCAGGAAACAGATTCTCTCCTCAAGCCTCCAGAAGGAATGCAACCCTGGTGACACCTTAATTTTAGACTTCTGGCCTTCAGAACTTCGAGAGAATATATGTGTTATTTTAAACCACTACATTTGTGATAATTTGTTACAACAGCGAGAGAAAACGAATACAGTCTCTTTGCTTCATTTCCTATCATGTTGAATTTGTTTTTCTCCCCCATCTTAAAAACTGCTTTCTTGACCTTCTCTTTCCGTTCCCGCCCTCCCATTTCTCTCCTTCCTTTTACAGCAGAGGTCCTTGAAAATCTCATCTGCATTTGCTGTCTCCAATTTCTCTCCTCCCATTCTCTCTGGGATCCTCTTCAGTTCTGTTTTCTCCCTCGCTGCTCTGCGAAAACTCTTGTCAAGAACACCAGTAACCTTTAGGTTGCTAAGTCCAGTGATCAGTTCTCAGTCCTCATCTAATTTGACCAGTTAGCTGTATTTGACATAGTTCATCATGTCTTCCTTCCCTGAAATATTTTCTTCATCTGGCTTTTAGAATGCCACACTCTTCTGGTTTTCTCCCTACCTCATCAGTTGCACATTCCACTTCTCTTTTGCTGGTTCCTTCTCTTTTCCTGCTCCTTAAACTTTTGAATTGTTCTAGGACTCAGCCTCAGACTTGTGTTCCTCTCTAATTCTACTCATTTATTGAGTGATCTCATTTAGTGTTATGGCTTTGATTACCTTCTATATGCTGATGACTTGCAAATGTATATATGTAGCCCAGAACTTTTCCCTAAATTCTAGGAAGAGCTATCCAGCCGTCTATCCCAGTTGGATGACTGGTAAGCATCTCAAGGCTGGCATGTCCTGAACTGAGCCCTGGCCTTGCCTCCTTTCCCTACAAATGTGCTTCTCCTGTATCTTCCTCTCTCAGATCATGGCAATTCCATTTCATCAATTGTGCAGCATAATCTTTCAGTTATCCTTGAGTCTTCTGTTTTCTCTCATGTCCCACATTTAATCCATCTGAAAATTGTTTTGACTCTATCCAGTGTCTGACCACTTCTTACCTCCTCCACTGCCACCTGTTCGGTCTGAGCCACCATTATCTCTTGTCCTCATTATTGATAGTCACCTTCTAACTGGTATTCCTGCCTATTCTTGCTCCCTTTCCAGTTTGTTCTTAGCATAATAGCCAGAGGGATCCTCTTGAAACACAAGACAGATCACTTTATTCCTCTTCTCATCACTGTCCAATCACTTCCCTCTCACTCCATATAAAAGGCAAAAGACTTCACAGTGTCCTATAAGTAGGGCTCATGTGCTGTCCTTCCCTTGTTCTTTTTTTTTTTTTTTGTCTTTTCTCCATGTCCGGCAACGGATCGCAACCCTCAGTGTTGCCCCCGTACCGGACCGGGGACCGGCGACGGGATCGCAAGCCTCGGCGTTGCTCCCACGCCTCGCTCAGCCAGTGAGCGGGAGCCGGTCCGTACGCGGGATCCGAACCCTCGGACGGGAGCGCCGCCGCGCTTCCCAAGCGGCGCACTATCCAGTGGCCACCGGGCTGGCCCCCCTTGTTCTGACTAGTTGGTGTACCTGCTCTCCTAAGCCCTGGGGAGTCCAACCCTTCAGAGAGCTGTGTTCCTACCCCTGGATTACTCCACTTCAGCCACACTGGCCCCTCAAACATGTCAGCATATTCCCATCCGTGCATGTGCTGTTCCTCCTGCTTTGATGTAGTTTCCCCCAGATATCTGCATGGTCTTGATTCTGATGTTACCTTCCTTGAAGACTTTACTGACGCTGTATTTAAAATGACCTCCCGCCTCCGTTCCCAATCCTTATTCCCCTTCCATGCTTTACTCTTCTCTGTAGCATTGATCTCCATCTCTTGTGACATGTATTTTCATAATTCTCATTATGAAAATGTGCAAACATACAGGAAAATCAAGAGACTAAAACAATAAACATTCTTATATCCACCACCTAGATCTAACAGTTAACATTTTGCTATCTTTATATTTACTTTTGACTGATCCAGTTGAAAGTAAGCTGCACACATTATTTCATTTCACCCCTAAATTGTTTATTATGCATGTCCTAAAAGGGATGACATTCTTCTACATAATTACAATATCACTATCACCCCTAAGTCAGTAAAAATCAATTCCCTGGTGTTATCTGATATCTAGACTGTACTCCAAATTTCCTTAATTATTCCTAAATGTTGTTTATAGCTGACTTTTTTCCTTTTTTATTTTTTTCTTTTTCTTTTTGGACCAAGGATTGGCTGAAAGCTCTTACATTGTTTTGTCTTTGTTTTTGTTTTTCATTTTCTTATCTTTTCATACATTGTTTTTGGTTTGTATGACTTTTTGGTTTCTTTTAATCCCAAAGAGTTTCCCCTGCTTTTTTTTTTTTTTTTTTTTTGGTCATTAACTTTTTTAAGAGACTAAGCCTTGTAAACTGTCCCACATTCTAGATTTGTCTCAGTGTTTCCTTGTGATATCATTTAACTTGTTCCACCACCCCTTATATTTCTTACAGACTGAAAGTTAAAGATATAAAGTCTTTTGTTAAATTTAAGTTAAACATTTTGGGTGCAAATATTTCCTGGGTGATGATATGAATTTCATATTGTCTCATCAGTAGATGTATAAGTGTCAGTTTGTCTCTTTTTTTGTGGCAGCCCGGTTTGGGGATCCCAACCCTTGATCTTACTAACACCATGGTTACTAACACCATGCTCTAACCAACTGAGCTAACCGGACAGCTCTGTTTCATTTTTAGTGAGGCTACATTTGACTGGTTAATGTGGTGACTGCTAGATCTTTCACTGTAAAAGACATTTTTCCCTTCGCTGTTGGCAAGTAATCTGTAGGTGATTCTCTGGAATATTCTCTTTATTTTACATGTTTATGTTTATTCCATCTCTCTTCTTCAGAGACCCGTGGACACCCCCACAGTGCCTCTTCAACTTCAGAAAAGGTGTTCTCGATGCACCTGCCTAGGAAGGCCCCTCTCAATACTCCTGGCACCCCAGTCCTTGAAGACTTTCCTCAGAATGATGATGAAAAAGAGCGAATGCAGCGGAGGCGCTCCAGGGTCATTGACCTGCAGTTCAGCACAGATTCGCCTCACTTGTTAGGCTCCCCCTCCAGTAGGTGAGTGTATTTCTGGGCTGGCTCTTCTGGAGGTGCCACCTTGACATTGGTCACGTGGGTCCTAGCTTCTCTGTAAAACTTAGTGGATTCTGGTCTGGGTTTTGAAAAGTTGCAGTATCATGGATTTTTGCCAGAGTTTTTTTGTTTTTGTTTTTAATTTAGGAGTATTGATGTTTCAGCAACAATCCCCAAGTTTACAAACACACAGATTACAGAACATTATTCCACCTGTATTAAACTATCTACTGAAAATGTGAGTATCTGCAGGTTTATCATTGAAGATTTTGCATCTTGATCACAGAGGAAATCTAGCTTTTTGATTCTGTAGCGAATGCATGATTGATGAGAATTATTTTATTTTCCCATGAGCTTTCTTAATGCTGGTGTTTTTTAGTATGGTTTTGCTTTTTCTTATGGACCTTTGGTGCTCCTCCTGCCAGGTTGCTTGCTATCTGCAGTATATCTAGAGAGGGAACATGGTTTAGAGGTTAGTCGTGTGAGTTGTGGAGCTAATAGTGAATTCTGGAGCTACTCTGAGTTGGAAGCTACACACTTACAAGCTGTGTGTGTCACCCTTCTGTTGTGCTCAGGATCCTTCTCTGAAGAATGAAAATAGTGCCTGCCTCAGCTTTCTCCTGAGCATGACTGAGTCCCTTCATGTGCAGTGCTTAGAGCAAGGCCTGCACACAGTGCACACTCAGGAACTGTGTACTGTCACTCTCTAGGCCTTGAGAATGAGCACATGCACCAATAGATTGGGCTTGTTGCCAAGTGTTTGTGGGAAGTGAGATCAGTAGCAAGATGTAGGTATTCATATGTTCCTATCATCTTCTGTTCAGAGTAGCATTATTTACATGAACCTA
Source organism: Galeopterus variegatus (assembly GCF_000696425.1). Lineage (NCBI taxonomy): Eukaryota > Metazoa > Chordata > Mammalia > Dermoptera > Cynocephalidae > Galeopterus > Galeopterus variegatus. Next base: position 157,519 of record NW_007726467.1, read on the forward strand.
GGCTATAAATAACAAACCTTTCTACAATTTTTTGTTTTCAGAAAATCACTACCAAGAATGCTTTTGGCTTACACTTGATTGATTTTATGTCAGAGATTCTTAAACAGAAAGACACCGAACCAACCAACTTTAAAGTAAGAAGGCTGTTCAATTTCTCTTCCATCTGAATTAATGATGATTATTTCTAATACATAGAATAACACAACTGAATTCTGCAAATACACGAGAGCCTTTCTAATTTAGATATTGTCTTAGCTACTTTACTTTCTTTCCCTTTTTGGCGACTCTCTGATACAGGGATCGAACCCTGGACCTTGATGTTACTAGCACCATGCTCTAACCAACTGAGCTAACAGGCCAGCCTTTTCTTTCCTAAACTGATGAAGTGCAGAGAAGATATATATTCTGTTTATTCCTTATCAGTCTTAGGGGGCTCTTTGTTATTTTTTTCTTGGGGCAAAAAAAGATTTTATGAAGCTTGCTGTGTTTTGCCTGTTCAGAAGTTCTTTTCTGTGCATCTTCATGAATACAGCTCTGCTTGTTTGACTAGGTAGCTGCAGGTACTCTGGATGCCAGCACCAAGATCTATGCTGTGCGTGTTGATGCTGTCCATGCTGACGTATACAGAGTCCTTGGGGGTCTGGGCAAAGATGCGCCATCTCTGGAAGAAGCGGAGGGCAATGCTGCAGGTACATGGGTTGGGATCTGGATTCAAGGGGCTTTTTTTAGGGCATACCAGGCAGTTCTTTGAGTGATATACCAGAATGAGGTCACAAGAAATCAATTCTCATTTAAAACATGGACATTTTCAGAATCATATATGGTCTTACATGAGAAGATACTCAAACACTAGAGTTATTTTTCTTCAAAAAGAGAAGGGTCTTATAAAAACTCTTACATTTTATTTAGACAAGATTGTAAAGTAAACATCATCAGCTAGGGAGCTTCTGACTTTGGGGTCTTTGGAAACTGACTTGTATTAAAAGCCAAATACTCAATGTAGTAATTTGGTTTCTGTATAAGCTGCAGATTAGATATGCCTGTTGCTTTGAAAGAATTGCACACATTTAAATTATGACCACTGGAATTAATAAATTCAATCACATGCTTCAAAGCAGTCCTTGCAGTACACAATTTTATTTCTTTTAGATGGAAGTGCTACTGAAACAGGAACAACCAAAAAGCCTGCAAAGCCAAAGAAGAAGCATTCATATAAAACCATTGAGCAGAATATAAACAACCTCAATGTCCCTGAAGCAGATCGAAAGTGTGAGGTGAGGAACTGTGTGCACAGTGTGGTCTCTGACTAATCAGAACCTCTGGGGCTGAAACTTGGTAGGGCTGAGCCTGCCTTGTATGTGTTTTCTTAAGTTTCAAGGGAATAAAATACTCAAGTGGTATGTCTGCATTATGATCCCTTAGCTTTATAGTGAAGGCTGAAGGTGGTAAGTCCCTCAATTTTTCAGAATGATTGAATAGAAAGAGATTGCAAATTACCAAGAAATCTGGTTGATGAAAAATTTAATTTTAATGACCGCACCAGGCTTGGCTGGAAGTCCAATGCGCTATCCATTGCACCACAGAGCCAGCTGAAAAATTTAATTTTATTTCCTAGTACATGCAGCAGTAGTGATGATAGCTAACATTTATTGTACACACATCGGGTGCCATATGCTTCCCTAAGCCTTTCACCTGTATTAATTCATTTAATCCTCACAACATCCTAGTTACATTTTATGAAGAAGTAACTGAGGCACAGGGCCGTTAAATAACTTGCCCAAGATGACACATCTAGTGAGTGAGTTAGTTTTGAAACTAAATGGTCTGGCTCCAGAATGCTTGCTCTAAATGATCTTATCACCTAGCAAATTCTAAGGAATCTGCTTAAAGAAATGGTGTGGGAGGCCTCATTTATAATTAGCACGGTTAATTTAAAACAAACAAGTGTTGCTACAGTTTTAAAAAAAAATTATTAAAAACATTGTTTCAGTGAACATTCTTGTACATGCTATCTTTGCACTCTTCTGGGAGTATAAGAAAAGTCTGAGACATGGATTTTCAGTTGCCCTCAATGAAAAGATTGTACCAATTTACTCTCCTACCAGCAGCGGACTAGATTACTTTTTTCTCTTACGTCCACAACATTCATAAATGGCAATTAAGGTCACAAGACTGGAATTGATCACCAAGGGAATGAGTATATGTGGAAAAAAGACTGAGCTCTGGGCTACCCCAGTCTTAGGAGTTCAGAGAGCTGAAGAAACATCCAGTAGGTAGGAAAACGAGCAGAGTGTGGTGTCCAAATGAGAAAGTGTTTCAGGAAGGGGGAACGATCGGCCATGTCAAATGTGGCAAACTGGGGCCACCAGTGAGCTTGGAGAGGGGGTCCTCTGGAGCTGAAACTCACACCTCCAAGGGAGGGGTGCTGCTTGGCTGATGCCGTGTCCCTGAGTTTAGAGGAGGGGCTTGTGGTCCCAGGACCCAGACCTCTGAAGAGGGCATGCTGGCTGGTGCTGATGTCTCTGAGGGGCACACAATGAGGCTGGATCTGTGAATTTGAGAACTGCAAATTGGGTTCAGCTGCTGCTACAGTGGGACCTGCTGCAGCTGGGCTGAAGCGACACTGCTGAGTAACACGCATTCAGACAGGAAGCCAACAGGAAACAGTAAGTACCTTCTCCCTCCCGGCAGTCTCCCTCTAGTGCCCCCTTTTGGTAGAGCCTAACCAGGAGCAGCTGACAAAGCCAAAATGTCCCAGACCTAGCATTACAGAGCAGAGGACAGGTAGGTTTGGAGCTGAGAGACAGTAGCTAATAACTGGCACACAGGTGAAGTGTCATGAGATCCCATTCCAAAGGTTCTAGGATGGGATCGAGAGGGAGAAAGCAAATGTGCCAATATTACCCACCAGGGAATTTAGGTAGAAGTCACACAGAGATTCATATTACTGTTCTTTCAGTATTCTTGTAGGTTTGAAGTTTTCCATGTTAAATGGGAACAAATGAGAGGAAAGGAATGAAGACAGCGAATATAGGCAGTTTTGAAGAGTTTTGGTATAAATTGGAGCAGAGTAATGAGATGGCAAATGGAGGGGAAAGTAATATTGAGATTTGTTTTTAAACGGGAGAATTAGCAGCATATTTTCTTGTTGATGGCAGCGGTCTAGTGGAGAAGGAATTACTGATGACGTAGAAAAGAGGAGAATTGCTAGGGTGGTGTCCTGGAGCAGCAGAGAAAGGAATGGATAGCATAGGTGAGGCTTGGCTGAGGAGCACCTGCAGCTGATAGGCATGGGGTTTGAGTGCACACGGACCTTCTGGATGTTCTTTTCTGGTGGTGTGTTTCTCTTTTTTTTTTCTTCCCAATGAAATAGAAAGCCAGGTCATCGGCTGAGGAGGAGGAAAGTGTTGGGGGTTTGAGGAGAGAGAAAGGTAGGAAGGAGTCATCTAGGAAGGCAGGTGAGTGAATGGACTAGGGAAATATAGCTTGATTGCCAGACAACATTTAGGGTCCACTTGAGGGTGAGACCAGATGTGGAGGCAGACTGTGTAAAGTACAGATCCTGGTTCACCTAACCTAGCTGTGTGACCTGGGAAAAGGCTCGGAATCTCACTGTCTTAACGCTGTAAAAACAAGTAGTGCTGGCCCCACCCACATACAGGTTTGTATTAATGAATCAGTTTGTCAGGGTGCTTTATTCATAGTGATATGCACATCCGAGGTGGTATTAGTCATAAGGATCCATAAAATCCTATCCTGCCTTCCCTTCCCTCTGCCAGTTCTCCGTTTTCTCCTCTTCCCAGATAATCTGGAATTTACTTTACTGTTTTATTGGTTTTGCTTTTGGTTCTGTAGTGAAATGTTCAAATAAATTAGGGATTATTAATTACAGGATCGTTGGAAATTCTGTTTTCTGGCCATCTTCTTTCTTACCAGTAAACCAAGTTCTGTAGCATGAGAGAAACTGTGCTGGCCTATGTCCATGGTTATAAAGAGAACAGGAAAGAGCATGCAGTGCTGTTGCGTCTAAGCCTGAGGTTGTCGGGCTGTGGTATATTTATGCCAAGTGAAATCAATAGTGTGGTGAAGAAACGCCAAGTGTGCCAATCCTGGAAAGCATTTTTTGCTCTGTAATCTGCTATAAACCTGTAATAACCAAGAGTATGAAAGATAAAAAAGGGGGAGGGACTGTCACAGACTTACAATTTTTTTTTTTTCCTTAATTTTATTTTGTCGATATACAATGAGGTTGATTATTGTGGTACCTTGTTTGAGGTACCTCCATACCATTTTCCATAGAGGCTGCACCATTCTGCAGTCCCACCAACAATGTACGAGAGTTCCTTTTTCTCTGTAACCTCGCCAGCATTTATCGTTCAGAGTCTTCTGGATTTTAGCCATCCTAACTGGGGTGAGATGGTATATCAGTGTAGTTTTGATTTGCATTTCCCGGATGCTGAGTGATGTTGAGCATTTTTTCATATGTCTGTTGGCCATTTGTATATCTTCCTTAGAGAAATGCCTACTTAGCTCTTTTGCCCATTTTTTAATTGGGTTGCTTGTTATTTTTCTTGTAAAGTTGTTTGAGTTCCTTGTATATTCTGGATATTAATCCTTTGTCAGAAGT
>NW_007726467.1:162155-189698 GCF_000696425.1 Galeopterus variegatus
CGCTTCTCTCTTGCAGCTCTTAAGATTCTCTCTTTGTCTTTGAGTCTTGCCAATTTGACTACAACATGTCTTCGAGAATATGTTTGGAGGTTGTTAAGCTTCCTGGATCTGAAGATCTGTGATTTTTCCTATACCTCGGAAGTTTTCCTTTTTTCTTTTTTTTTCCTTTTTATCTTTTTTTACTGACCGGTAACGGGATCGCAACCCTCGGTGTCGCACCCGCACCGGGGACTGGCAACGGGATTGCAACCCTCGGTGTTGCGCCCGCACCACGCTCAACCAGTGAGCGGGAACCGGTCTCCACATGGGATCCGAACCCTCGACGGGAGCGCCGCCGCGCTTCCAGACGGCGCACTCTCCAGTGTGCCACCAGGCCAGCCCCTGGGAAGTTTTCCATCACTATTTTTTTGAATATGTTTTCAGTGCAGTCTCCTTTTTCCTCCCCTTCTGGGATACCCGTGACTCGGATATTTGAACGCTTAAAGTTGTCTGATATCTCTCTCAGATTTTCTTCAATGCCTTTGATTCTTTTTTTCTTTTTTTTTTTTTTTTTTTGTCTGCTTGTGTTATTTCAAACAGCCCATCTTCAAGTTCAGAGATTCTCTCTTCAACTTCGACAAGCCTGCTGGTTAAACTCTCCGTTGTCTTTTTTATTTTGCTGAATAACTTATTCAGTTCGGCAAGTTCTGCTACATTTTTTTTCAGGGCATTGATTTCCTTGTACATTTCCTCTTTCAGGTCCTGTATACTTTTCCTCGTTTCATCATGATGTCTAGCTGAGTTTTCTTGTATCTCATTCAGTTTCCTTAGAATTATCACTCGAAATTCCTTGTCAGTCATTTCAAGGGCTTCTTGTTGTATAGGATATAGAGCTTGAGATTTATTATCTTTGGGTGGTGTACTTTCTTGATTTTTTGTATTTCTGGTGTCTTTTCTTTGATATTTATTCATTGTGGCAGGAGGTTTCACAGTCCACAGGTTTGACACTATTGCCTGACTAAGATGTTGCTGTGGTTGCCAATTTGGTATGGCTACCTCAGTGACTACTCAGTTGGCCACTAGTGCCTTGCGTGTGTGGTTACTTTGGGTCTTGGGCCTCTCTGGGGAGCCACCTCTCTGGTCAGCTTGGACTCTGCCGGGCTGCTGGGTGACGGGGCGGTACCGCAGGGTGTCGCTCCTACCGCTGCTGGTTCCCTCGCTGCTGCCGCCGCTTACGCTGCTGCCACAGGCACCACTGCCGCCAGCTCCGCCGCTGCCGGCTCTGCTGCTTCCCCAGCTTCCGCCGCTACCCCTGGTGCCGCTTCCCCGTTGCTGCCACTGGCGCTGCCACCGGCGCCGTTGCTGTCGAGGGTGCCGCCGCCATCGCCGGTCCCTCCGCCGGCTCTGCTGCCGCCGGTTCCTCCGCTACTGCCACCACTACCGGCTCCGCCACTTCCGCGGGTGGGCGCAGAGTCGCGCGGTCACCGACTGCAAGCGGCGGTGGCTCGAGCGTTTCTAGGGTCCCACTCTGGGGTTGGGCTGGGGCAAGTCGCTACCTTTTCTTCATTACAAGTAGGCACTGTGATTTCTTCCAGTCCCTGGGGCCCCCAAGTCGTGAGTTTCCACCACTTCCGCTGCCTTCAGACCGCCATCTTGCCGCCAGAAGTCTCCACTACAGTCATCTTCAATGACAGGAAGCTTTTTAGTTTCAGAGGCTGTGAAGTCCAAAGTCCATCTGGTGGTGGCAACAGTGACCCAGGGGTCTCACATTACAAGATGGTGTAAGCAGAGAGAGCCAGACTTACAATTTGAAGCTTCAACTGTTTATTGAACTTGCAATTTCTTAGAGATGGCATGGAGATCAGAAAGCAGATGTCGTGTGGGTGTGTCTAGACCAGTTGCAAGCACTTGTTAATGTAAGAGCTGATCTCTTTTGAATACAGCTCTCTACTGTGTGCAAATTGCTTGCATGGATGAGTCAAACATGATTATGCTCCAGTTCTTTATACTGTTAGAGCACAAGTAGATATAATGCAAGGAAGATCAATGCACAAAAATAGGAGAACAGAGTGGGTGGGGTCAGAGTTTATAGAAGACATGAGATTTGAACTGGTTCTTGAAGGAAGGCTAGGTGTTTGTCAGGTGGGCATTGCCAGGGAGGTGATCCTAGGGAGAGGCATAGCAAAGGCCATTGCACAGGAGAGTTCTGGTTTTCTGGAGAGCTGGAGAGTGTACAAGCTTGGCTAGAGCTGAGGATTTACTTATAAGTAATCACCTAGAATGACCCTGGACTTTATCATACAGTCTGTTGTCCACCTAGGCCTTCTTTTACTGTGACTCCTTCCTTAACTGTAGACCCTTGTTTCAAAAGGTTTTACCTGCCCAAACTGTGCAGTCAGCAATAATTCATTTCCCCCTTGAATTACTCAGGGATGTATATCATGACTAATTTGCATGATATAGTTCTAGACAAAGGTGAGGAAAGTTATCTTAGTGCTTTCTGCTTTAATGTGGGTCAGGGGACAGTTTCCATGTTGACTCTGAAATGCTGAGGGTAGTTCCAGGGATCCAGGTGGGCAAACATTATTCTGGTTAGCATTTGAGGAAGGGAATGGGAGTAATGACATTGGTATTTTTAGGACAGGAAGTGGGAGAGGCGAGACAAGGGTTGTATTGGTGGCACTGGGGCTGGAAAGGTAGAGATGCACTGGGAAGAAAATCCACCAGGCTGTGTAGCTTCTGTGTGAGGGCTGGGGAAACGGGAGAACGTGCAGGGGACAGTGTGCTACTCCGGGACTAAGGATTGTTAGACAGACTGATGGGGAAGGCAGGAGCAGAAGTTCAGTTCTGGTGAGATGCTTTAGAGCTAGGGGGGCCAGGGAAGAGCCAGGGAGCCACATCTATGCTGTCATACCCAAACCCCTCTCTCCATAGTAACCATGTCCTGAGGCATCAGGAAGACCTGTGAACCCAATACCCAACCCCGTCTCCCCTATCTTCTTTCTCAGGAGGTCCTCTTGCCACACATGCATGTGCCTTGCCTTGTACCTGTTCTTATGCCTGGTGCCCTTTTCTGCCTTTGGGCTTAATGTCACGTGACTGTGTCACTCCTGCTCCTGGACCCAGCCTTAGGGACTTTCTTACAATGTCTGTCAGGTTTTACCCAGCCATCTAGCCCTATTGACTCTGCCTGTCCTTCGCCTAGATGGCTCGGTTACGTTCTTCCAAATGTTAGAGAATATTCTGTTCCGAGGGACACTAGAACCTTGTTACTAGCTTCATCACGCAGGCTTTTTAAGCCAACAGAATTTGTTGCGATAGCATTCTTCTGCACTAGGTATTTCAGAGATAGCCATTTAAAAACAGTGACTTGTGGAAGGAGTCCAGCAGAAGGATATGTGTCCAGGTGTATTGTAAACTAACAGACTAACCCAGTGTGCACTTGTCACCATATACTGTCTTCTTGAGCAGTATACATTTATCCATTTGACCAGGTACAGCCTTTCTTTTCAACTGGGATTTTACCTGATAAATTAGAAAACACCTCACCCTTTTTGATCGTGTGCAGAGACATCTCAATCCAGTATTTACACCTGCAAATGAATAGGGTCCAATGCATGAGAGTTTATATTTCCTTTGGCTACCTGCTATAATGCTTTGGTTCCCTGTTTTGTATTCAGATCGATCCCATGTTTCAGAAGACTGCAGCCTCGTTTGATGAGTGTAGCACGGCAGGGGTTTTCCTCTCTACTCTCCACTGCCATGACTACAGAAGTGAGCTTCTTTTTCCTTCTGATGTTCACACTCTTTCCACTGGAGAACCTCTCGAGTTGCCAGATTTAGGCTGGGTAGATATGACAGATTTAAAAGGTAAGTACAAATAATATGTTTCACCGGAGGTATAATAAGCTTTTCATGCTCTAATGTTGCTTATTTAAATTACTCAGAAGTTTTCTCTGGAATGCCAAATTGGGTATCCTTTTGGGAATTCATAGCAACCCACTAACTTTCCTCTCTGCAGCATGGAGTCTAAAACAGTAAACCATTGCCCCCTGATCTATACATGCCACATACCTCAGGTGCCCACTGTCCGCAGCCAGCTCTCACAGTCACGATTAGAGCCCTGGGCCCACCTATAGTGTCAGAGTTTGAACTTGGGAAGGGGCTCAAAGAGACCTTTGTCTAGCCAGAGAAGCCTTGTTCTTATCTGTTACCAATCCAGGGGTCCTGAGGAGAAAAGGGCATCGTGAATTTTTCTCAGATTACTCTGTGGCAATCTAAGGGCTGATCTGTCCTGTTATCAGTCCCCTTATACTGGCATGGCAAAGATTGTAACATTCCTCCTACTCTACCCCTCTGCCCACTCTGGGGATCTTCTGAGGATGTTGTTATAAGGCCCAGGCAGGTGTGAAAGCCAGGTGCATGCAGTGCAGTAGCTATGCTGTGTGTAATCATTTTTACATGTTGGGTGAAATTGATCCCCCCTCCAGGGCCATGCAGATGTTTCAGTACCCATGCCTGTCCCTTCTATTTTTGCCTAAATTTTGCTTCATATAACTGTTTTGTGCTAACAATCTGTTTTCCAAGTTTATGCTCTCAACCGGGGCTCTAATCCTCTGAGGTTGGTAATCTGTAGCTAGTTTAGTATGGGACTAAAAATAAGTACCGTTAAATGATTGCTTATGTACTTAGCATACCTTTAAGGGTTTTTGATTTCCCAATTATAACATAGGGCACAGAGTCCAACGTCTATACTTTGAGTTTTTCCTCTAGCATCTTCCTTGTTCTCGGAATGATAGTGTGTAGCTTAACTCCAGTGTGGGTGTGGCCTTTGCATCTGCTTGTTGGCTCCCACGGGAGCAGAGCACACAGAGATTGGCTGCCAGCCACTGCTGAAACTTGAGCCTCTGATGGAGAACAGGGCGGTGACTGTGTGCCTCTCACCTCTCTTGTGCTGCTTGGTGTCATTCTGAAGGGAATGAGGAATGTACTTGAGCCGCCTCTAATCTCACCTGTGATCTTGCTGTCCTCTCCAGCGCCCTTGCAGCAGTGTGTGGAAGATCGCCAGATCTGCCCTTCCCTGGCCGGGTTCCAGTTTACTAAATGGGACAGTGAAACACATAATGAGGTGTGGTCAAATTTTGGACTTATAAGGGCTCTGGGCATTTCTCCAAAGGCTCATGGTTTCAGTGAGATGGCTCAAGATTAGTTCTGCCCAATGGGAACCAGAACCGTGGCATCGTTTTTATTTAGCTAGGAGTACAGAAAATATTTTCTTTGGCACTTCTATAGGGACAAAAAACCTGGGGGGTGTAGGAGTTGGGTTGTGAGCGTCAGCAGGACCATTATACACCTAAATGAATTCTGGCATCAGCTTCATGTCCCATCTTCTGCTTCCCTCGGGTAAGGAGGCCCTGCCATTTATGGGTGAACATTTTTTATCAGATTTACTCTCGAACATGGTTATCCCAGTGGTCTCTGGTCTCTTAGGCTGCTGTCAAGCTCGAGGAATTTCCTGCTCTTTGGGTTTGAGTCCCTTGGCACAGAGTTTCCTGGGAAACTGTCATGTAAAGCTTTCCTCTGTGTATTTTTAGCATGGCCCCCTTTAGCCTACTTACTAGAACTCCCAAAATAAATGGTCTCCATGGAAAACTGTTTTCTCTAAACATGTAGTTAATGGATGCAGATTCCTGTTTCATGTTTTACAAAATGTCTGACAACAATACAGCTTCATCCTGTGTGCACAATATAAACTTCCTAATATAAACAATATAAACTGTGCTATTGTGAGAACACTGCTGCCTCTGGGAGGCAGGGGTGGGACAGGTGGCACAGGGGAAAAGAAGGCTGGAAACTGGGATTTCAGGGTGAGAAGGCTGTTCCTCCAGTGGTGAACTGGGGTTGTTATAGGAATAGGGAGAACTAGAGAACCCTCTTTCGTCCCCTCCAGTCTGTGTCAGCCCTAGTAGACAAGTTTAAGAAGAATGACCAGGTATTCGACATCAATGCCGAGGTTGAGGAGAGTGACTGTGGGGACTTCCCTGATGTGCCCCTGGAGGATGACTTTGATGCCAGCGACGAGCCTGACCACACCGCAGCTGGGGACCACGAAGAGTTCAGGAGCTGGAAGGATCCCTGCCAAGTTCAAAGCTGCCAGTAAGGCTCTCAGGGTCACAGAAAATATTTTCATAAGAGTTTTCCATCAGTTTTGAACAGATTTCCTGCTGGGAGATCTAATTTTATCTGTGATTGACTGGGCTGGTGTGCTGTGTTATATACATCAGCCAGGCCATTCTGACTCATGGTGGAATCACACTTGGCTTTTGATGTTGGCTCAGCCACATGATGTTGCAGGAGATTTTAAGGATTAGAACAATGTAAAGTTCTGGGAAGAGTACCTGAGACCTACTGAAGTAGGTGGCTGTCGTTACCACTTGCATTTTGGTAGCAGAGAGCGTGCTCCCTTTCTACACACTGCATATAGTCTGGCTTTTGGTGGTATCACTGCATATCAGTTATAGACAGATACAGGCTTATGTGTTCCTTACAGAAAAAAGTGGTGCCTGCCTGGAGGGTAAAGCAGAGAGGGGGGCTGGGCAGTGCTGGGTTACCAGATAGGCAGACTAGGGACGAGCAAAGCGAGGAAAACTAAATAGAGAAATGAGCGTTTTGTGGGGAGAGGAGGGAGAATTGGTCTTTAGTAATTTAAATTTTTTATTACCCTAGTAAACATCATAAGAAAAATATCAGAACTTGGTTGGCCTTTATTATATGTACTTATTAGATATTTTTTGTTTTAATTCTGAATATGATTTGGAAGCAGGATCCTACAGCCGTTCAGTATCTAGGGCCTTTTAAAGGTCTTGAACGGGCCTGGGGGTAGTTGATTCCATCAGATTAGAGCAAACAGTGTCTATATAACAGCAGCTCTGCAAACTGGGGATTGGGGACAGTCAAGCTGGATTAGTTTGGGGAAAACATTAGAAGTTGTTTAGTGTAATTTCCCACCATGGCAAAAATCCCTTCAAGAGCATTGCTTGAATGTCTCCAGGATAAGAGATTTCTGTCTTGAGCTCAATTTGTCTGGCATGTGGGAGATGATTAGATTGATAATGTCTCTTAGAACCCGAGTAGAAATTTGGGGGTTTGAACATTGGCACCTCAAGGCAAAATTACTCATCTTAGGCCCATTAGCACCTTCCTCTCCTGATTTGTGCATAGCCATGATTTTGCCCTGTTCCTCTCTTGTCTTCTAAGAAGTGAGAAATGGTAGGCAGGTCTGTGGGATGAACTTTTATTATTTTCAAATGCCAGGGAAGCGCTGTCACTTTTCCCAGTGAGGTGACATCCAAGGGACTGACAATAACAAATGGCTTCAGTGGCTTCCATTCTGTTTTTGGAAGATGTTTTCTGCTGGTCATTTTGAACAAATGTCTCCATTGCTCTCCCCAGTTCCAAAACCAAAATCTTCAACTCTGTCCTGCTGAGTGCATTAAGGGCAGGAGGCTGCAGCTGTAGCATCGGGCTTTCTCCATCCTTCGATCCACTCTCCTTGGCATGGTGCTGGCCTTTCCTGGAGCCCAGGGAGTGTTTTTGGACTGGATCTGACCCTGCTAGGGAGGGCTATGAGATGCAGGGCAATGTCATCATCTTTTGGGGTCTTTGTTTTCTCGTCCATATAACAAAGAGTTGGACTAGATGATAGCAGTAATATCTCATATTTATTGAGCTCCTTGTTATTCTGACTTTGTGCCATACACTATTCGAGGTGCATTACACATATTATTTCCCATAATTTATATAATATATAAAATTAATTAATCCTTGCAATAGCCGTGTATCAGATTCTGTTATCCCCATCTTACAGATGAAGAAAGGGGCTCAGAGCCGTTAAATGATGGGGTGGAGCTGGTTGTTGCCCAGCACCTTTGACCAGTCCTGCTACATCTTATGAGCTTCAGATGTCAGGCTCCACTCTAGACCACCTAACTGAGAATGTTGGGAGTGGAGGGGGACAGACATCTGCATCACCACTTTTTGATACCTCTCCAGGTGATTGCATTGTGTACCCAGGGTTAAAAACCACTGTATTCTAGGGCCTCTAGCTCAAAGTGGATGAGGGCAATGTTGAATGATAACCATCAGTGTTATGTAGGATGTCATATTTTATTGGTCCCTTTGACAACTATGCACATACATTAGTTAATAAGGACTCTAATGAGAAAGTGCTTGGTGTCTAAGGGCAGCTTAGGTGACTCCCTCTTCTGCAGCAGTAGGGCCAATGGTTTTCAAGCTGACCCTTCTGTGGTGTGGGTGTGATTTTATAAAGTGCTTACTGCTGTTAAAGACCTGGTCAGGGGTCAGGGCCCAGAGCACAGCCTACTCCATGCATGCAAGAATGAAACATTCTTTCTGCGGGCTGGCTGGTATCCTAGGAGCCAGCTAGGAGGAGACTTTTAGCTTGCTGGTATTTGATATAAAACGGCACTGACCTGGGGCTAAATTGAAGGAGGCGCCCTGTGATATTGAGAGGGAGGAGATAGAAGAAATAAAGAGTTCCTGCAGAGGGGATTGGACAAGTTTGATGGAGGGGACAGGGCTTGAGAAATGGGTAAACTGTGGATTAGGTAAATTGTAGAGTTGTGAGGTCAGAACCAATATGGCACCTACCACAGGACATTGTGTGTTGAAAGAATTACTGAATGGCCAGAGTTCAAGAAGTCTACAAGAGCCTCTGGCCAGCCCTGGTCCACAGATTTTCAGGAATAGGAGCCAAGCTCTTTATACCTTTGCCTATAAGTTCCCATCCCCAAACAACCACCAGAACTTTTACAGAAGAATATCTGTGAGAACTAAAACCATCTTCTTTCTTGATCTAGAGTTCACAATGTGATACATTTGTTACTAACATAGGCTAGGCATCCGTTATATAGCACCCGGTCTTACAGGCTAGAAATTGCATTTTTTTTAGTATCTATTTTACTTTTTAAAATTACATTTTAATTACACAATAAATATATAAATACAGTCTCTTTTTTTTGTTTTTGATTTTTAAAGATTCTGTAAAGAAAGCCAAAGTCTTTTTTTTTTAACTTTTTTTTTAGCTTATTCTACAGGGCTTGATATGAAGGGGATTTATACATATGGCTCAATAGAAGTATAAAGCCACTCTCCATCTGAAGTTTCTTTGTTCCCCTAACCTTTAGAGGGCAGTAGAGCAGCACTAACATGCTTTTTGACACGTGGGAGCCCTTCAGGAGAAAGGTACTTCACACATTCTAGTACCTTGTAGAGAGGGTGAAAACCAAACCAACACTGCAGTGCTGGACCGGCCCCTGAGACAGACACTTCACACACAGCAAAGAATAAAAGCTGGATGACCTAACAGATTATAAGTGTGGGGGAAGCCTTTGGGGAACTAAAACTGTAAATGAAAACACCTTTTTCACTGTTAGTAGGAACTGTAGCAGTGTCTGTGGAGCCCTCATCTGTGGAAGGGTGGGGAAGAAAGGGTGAGGGATTGTCACCTTGTGTGGCAAGAAGGCTGTGGACAGTGGAATCCCTGGTGCTGGGATTCAGGGAATTGGGTCCAGCTCCCAGCTCTGGCATTTTACTAGCTATGTAGTCTTATATAAAAACTTAATTTCTCTGTATCTCTGGTTTTCTCTCAAATGGGTAGAACTAGCATTTTATGAAGGTCTTTGAAACATCCAAAGTACTTGTATAGAAATGATCATATTGTTATACAATTAAGAGAAACAAAAGCACCTGAGAAGTAAAAACTAAGGGATTGTTAGTAATGAAGTATTTATATTAGACTTACTCTTAGAAATGCTGCTCATCTGTGGAAAGTGGGTAGGTGGAGTCTTCAGTGACATCATAAGCTTCTTTACATGTAAATACACAATTGTATTACATATATTGTACATGTGCAAACATGATTTCATGTGTGTTACAGGGAAGAAATGATTTCCCTTGGGGACGGAGATATTAGGACCATGTGCCCCCTTTTATCCATGAAACCTGGAGAATATTCCTATTTCAGTCCCCGGACCATGTCGATGTGGGCTGGCCCGGATCACTGGCGGTTTAGGCCTCGACACAAACGTATGTACTTCTAGATGGAATCTTAAGAGATGGTGTAGATAACCAGCCAGTCAGCAGTTAGCCAAGGAAGGGAAATGCCAGTCATGGCCCTGTTGTACCTCCTGATAAGCTGAAGAAGCATGCCGATGAGCCATCCTTCTGGTTGGACAGTCATTTGGCCTGGCCTGGGATGAAGGGTCAGTTAAAGTTGAGACCTCTTATAACACCAAGGTCAAGGGTTCGGATCCTCATGCCAGCCGCTGCCCCCTTCCCCACCAAAATTGAGGCCTCTGAGTGGGGAGATTAAGTACCTGGAGTCAAGAGAACTGGGCTCACAGCCTTGCACTACTCCCTGGTATCTGCGTTGACTTCAAAAAATGGCCACAGGTAGGAATAACTGCGGGATTCTAGAGGGCACACGTGAGTTATTGCACAAGGCAGCACTCTGCAGCGCTCCGAAGGGCTGTGCCACCGTTACATGTTTTGCATTTTCTCTTTGAAAGGAAGGAATCAACATACATTTTTGATGTGTTTTCTTAGCCAAAACACAAATTAGAAGTTTAGGATGAAAATGAGGTGTATGATTTAGCATTCCTACTATTGTTGTGATGCTCAGACATAAATACTGTCCTGTGGTGGATAAGTAGATCTTGTGAGGTGAGCAAATGCTTTAGGCCACAGAGCTGAAGTGTTGACATCTGTGTTCATTTCTGCAGAAGGTGCTGCCTCCCAATCAGAGAACAAAAAGAAGAGTACAAAGAAAGATTTTGAAATTGACTTTGAAGATGATATTGACTTTGATGTGTATTTTCGAAAAACAAAGGTTTGTGCTGGATTTATTAGCATTCGTGCTTTCCTATATTACTCTTTGCACTTCTCTTTCCCCTTCAGATATGATTTTTAAAAATTCATTATAAATTTAACTCTTAGAGTAAGCTGAAGGTTTCATTCTCCTTCATCCCCTAAAGGGGAAATTGAGAAATAATCCCAAACCCAGTGGCAGAAAGAATCAAGTCTAGAATAAGGAGAGTAATGTCTAGCAAAATCACTCTTTTACCCAGAACTGTCGGAATTCTGATGGTAAACTAAAGCTACCCAAGCCCTTCCCAAGCTCCTTTAAAAAAAAAAAAAAGATGCTTTGACCATTGTTATTAAAGATGCCTTTTTTTAAAAAAAATAATCAATAGGCTGCTACTGTTCTGACCAAGTCCACTTTGGAGAACCAGAATTGGAAAGCCACCACTCTTCCTACAGATTTCCACTATGATGTCAATGCTCTCGTCCAGCTTCATCTCAAACCAGGCACCAGGGTAAGGCTGTTCTTCGGTTCCTTTAAGCCATTCTTATTGCCAAGCCTGTTGAGGTTGGCATGTGATGTATTAAGTGAGTGGTAGTGTGGCTGTTAGGCAGTGCCTTCGAGGAAAGGAGAGAGTACGAGGAGGGATATGTGCTAGCCAAGGGGAGTTGCCGGGAGATCAGATGGGTAAGGCAAAGCTAGAGTGAAGAGCTGACAGGATAGATGCACTCTTACACCTGGCTACAGTGCTGGACATGGAAGCTTCCGTGCAGAAATGAAAGACAGGTGAATGTAAAGTCTTTGAGTGAGTTTCCAAAAAATTTTAGTTATTTCTTAATTTTCTCACTTTCTCATTGAAGTTGCAGGTTCACTCACCAGGTGCTTTATATAGTCCACATTGCCTGAGTCGTGATCCAGTTCTATAGCAATGACATGTGTGGTCACGTCCTCAGGAAGTTCCCAAGTCTTGCACATCCTGCCCAGGCTCCTAAGACTATTATGTGGCGCACTCCAGACCACCTGTGTTGTGTCCTGATTACTGTCTAGTTCATTTGCCTGTGGCTGTTCTTGTGGTGCTTGTAGCACGTGCAGGCCCTTCTTGCCAGAATAACTGGACAGTGGTTTATGCTAAGTTCCATTTCATTTGGATCCTCTGCTCACTTGCATTCCTGGTTGTTCTATTCTTACGGTGTCAAGTATATGAACAGTTTACAGTTTCCTCTTTATTTTGCCTGTTTCTCCATAAGATCTTAATGATATGTATATATTTCCCTGATTTCACTAATATCTCACATTCTATTTTTTAGAAACCAACCCTGATATATTTCTCTTTCTGATCAATATTGTTCACTTAACAGAATTCTCTTACAAACACAGAAAGAGATGCAAAGTTGCAACAGTAGTGGAAGCTATGGCTGTGGTCAATATTGGTTGGATCCCAGCAGCAACCTGCTGTAGTCAAAGTACAGATAGGGCCTCAGGCAGAAGGGCAGAGCAAGGCTGAGTGAGGCAGATGGTAGAACACTTCCACCAAGCCTTGCTCAGCCTCAGAATGAGGCCACTTGATAGGAACTCGTGGAGGAGCTGCTGTCTGTGGCCACAAGCCCCTCCCTCCAGTCTTTATTATGAACCTTTCAGTAGTGTGGCCTGGGTAGTAATTTTTTTTTTTTTGTCTTGTTCGTGACCGGTAAGGGGATCACAACCCTTGGTGTGGTGTTGCCTGCACCGCGCTCAGCCAGTGAGCACACCGGCCATTCCTATATAGGATCCGACCCCGGGGCGGGAGCATCGCTGCGCTCCCAGCACCGCACTCTCCCAAGTGCGCCACGGGGCCAGCCCAATGGGTAGTAATTTGTATATTCAGATGTGAAGGTGGTAGAAGAAAGTCATTAGAGTATTGTACTCCAGGTCCTGGTTTTTTGGTTTTAGAGGGTTTTTTTTTCCTCAATTGTTGCTTATAGAGGAAAGCATCTGTGCTTCTGCTTATCCACAGAATGAATGTCCCCACGTGGAGCAGGACAGCCAGGCAGCAGGAGCTGGAGATCCCTCATTCTTCCAGCAGAGCTCCACTGGGAAAATGACTGAAACACTGGACATTTGGCTAGGGACAATTGGGAGTGTGCCCAGAAGAGAATATTCTAAACGGAGAGGGATTTAGAAGTTGTGTCACATGAGGAACAGTGGAAAAAAGTGGGGCATCTCTTAACTCAGAAAATATTTATTGTTTAATGTTATTTTTAGATTTGTATTACAAAACATTGTGAATTTTGGGGGGTTGTTTTCAAAGTGTAGAATTGTATTAAAATATTCATGCTGTTCTTGTAAACTATACACACCTCCATCTACATTTCCCCCACCTCAAAGAGACACATCTCAGATAAAATTCACTGGTCTAAGGACCAACAAATATTTAAAAAGCCGTGGTCAACAGGTACTGCCAAAAGGGAGACAGAGTTGTTCTGTGAGGTTCCGGAAGCCGAACAGGGACCCATGGATGTTATTAAAGGGAAAGAGCTAGATGTTTCTCCCTCTTGCTATGTAGGGAACAGTGGTTGCCCCCCAGGAATGAGACACGGTGCCTGTAGATTAATCTAATGGGCTTTCTAGTAGAAATGTTCAAGTGCAACAGGTTGACTTCCTTTCCGAAAGCTGTAGGCAGGGGTTTCCAAATTTTGTTTTGTTTTAGTGAAGGAACCTTTTTTCAGATAAAACTGTACGGAAGACCTAACTGGAAATCAGGGCAAATGGAGTTGCCCTGGTTTATTTGGGATGGGTGGAGGCTCTGAGCCCTGCTACTCCAGGCTTGCTCTGTGCAGTTGATGAGTTGATTGGACTACATGACTTGTCAGGGCCCTTCTAACTCTAAAATCATGTAATTCTAGGAGGAGACTGAGCATAGGAACTAAGATTTATTTCCCCAACGTAGTGCAGTAGCTGCTTTTCTAGAAATTGCTTTTTGCATTTGTTCTTTCTTTTATTCTAGTTACTTAAGGTGGCTCAGGGCCAGAAGGCAGAGACCGAGCATTATGAGGACATTGAAGACTATAATTACAACAATCCTAATGACACCTCCAACTTTTGCCCTGGATTACAGGTAAAAGGGGAGAAGAGCTTTGTTCTTTCTTCTAAGAAGAGTCTATCTGGGCCGGCCCGTGGCTCACTTGGGAGAGCGTGGTGCTGATAACACCAAGCCAAGGGTTAAGATCCCCTTACTGGTCATCTTTTAAAAGAAAAAAAAAAAGTCTTTCTTCCCTACTTCCCATCTCCCCCTTCTAAATGGCAGAAGACTGAGGAAATTCTGAATCTGATGAGGATTTTCTGGGTGCACAGTCTGTCCTCAGTGCAAAGAACTGAGCAGAGTGAAGGAAACAGCCTCCACCTTGGCCTGCCTTACCTCCAACCCCATGTGCAGGAGGCAAACGGACACACTCCAGTAAATGAGTCAACGTGTGGAGAGAATCTTTAGCCTGGCTACAAGGCACTAATCTTGGTTATTTTGGGATTTCAAAGGAATATAAATGGTCTTTCTGCTCTTAGAATCCAGTATTTGGCTGGGTAGACAAAACACATAGACATGTGAAGTTCTAGTGGGGGAAAAAAGTGTTTGTGGTGTGTCTCAGGAGACCAGGCTTCAAGCTCTGATTTTAGCTCTTAGACTGTGAACTTGTGCACTTGTACAAGCCACTCCTCATCTTTAGATCTTGGTTTGTACTGAATAATTTTCATGTCCCTTCTCTGGGTCTGCTAGTGAGATAGCAAGTATAAGTAACAGAAATGGGAAAAACATTAGGCCTTATCTGTGCTCCTGTACACGGGGAGAAGGAAAGAACTGGAAGAATAATATATTCACCTTATTTTCTTACTTGGCGGAAAGTTAATCTGTTATACTTTAGTGAAAATGCAGACTGACCCCTTGGCCAGTGCTTCTCAGACTTTAGTGTGCATAAGAATTTACTCAGGAAGCCAATTTAGAAGACCAAGTCCTATCCATCCACCCCACCCCGTGAAAGTATGAAGTGTCTATTTTTGATAGTTTCAAGAAATTTTTTTATTTCCTGATTAATTTCTTCTTATACCCAGAGGTCATTCAGGAGCATGTTTAATTTCCATGATTTTGTACAGTTTCCTAGGTTTCATGTGTTATTGATTTCTGGTTTCAATCTGTTGTGATCTGAAAAGATACTTGAAATAATTTCAGTTTTTAAAAATTTATTGAGACTTGATTTTTTTTTTCTTTTTTTTTTTGTCTTTTTTACTGACCGGTAACGGGATCGCAACCCTTGGTGTTGCGCCCACACCACGCTCAGCCAGTGAGCGGGAACCGGTCTCCACATGGGATCCAAACGCTCGGCTGGAGCGCCACCACGCTCCCAAGTGGCGCACTCTCCAGCGCACCACTGGGCCGGCCCCCGTGAAAGGTTCTTATAAAATCATTCTGGTCTTGGTCTCTAGAATGACTTTCTCAACAAGCTCCTAGGTGGTGCCCCTGCTGCCAACCAGTTGACCCCTAGAATTTCCCATGCTCGTGTTGGATGAGGGATGCAGATCATGTCTCTGGCATTTCGGGAATGCTTTCTGTATAAAATGAAACTAAATCGGTTAGAAGCCAAAGAAGACACGGGCAGTTGTGATTATTGAATTACTTTTAACTCCTGCTATAGAGGTCTTAGGTTGATAACAGACACTTCCCTAGTATGGTTTATGTGAAAAAGGAAGATAACTAGAGACACCAAGAAGTCCATTCTGGTGTAACTCCACAATGAACTATCAGGTGGTCTGTTCTTGCTTTATAAACATGAGGTCTGTTTCAAGGATGTTTCTAAGCCCCTCTGACAGCTTCTGCTAAACTTGAAGAACTGTTTCCTTGCCCAGGATGCTGACAGTGATTACGACAAGTCGGATGACTTATTTGTGGGACCAGTTGGGACCTTTGACCTCACGTCTTATCCTTGCCATTCACCTAAGACAACACAAGAGAACGGAACTCCTGAAGTCCACGGATTAGACATCACGACATACGGGGAATCAAATCTGGTAGCTGAGCCTCATAAGGTAAAGACAAAGCAGCTCAGAATTATATACTTTGTCTGAAATCTATTTAATTTGCCTCCGATGTGAGAGTCCTATCAGTCTGAGCTTGATATGTTTTTTTTTTCCTTCCCAATTTTAACCTATTCTCCAAGTGGCTGAGTCTTAAATAGGGCTGTAGAGAGTGAGCTGATGCTAATTAGGTTTGTGTGGAACTAACCATCTCTCCAAAGATCTTGAAATAACTAGGGGTGAGCTGGTCACCCAAATAAAGTATGCAAATGAAGGCTGCAGGCAGAGAAAATAGGTTTATATTCAGTGAGGCTAGGTAGCTATGTGGCTCTGAAAAATCTTGGCCAGATACAGTTTCTATTAAATTATTGTGCATTCAGCATCTGTCTATTCCATACCAGGTGGCAGGCTTGGTGCTTTCATTAATGTTTAATTCACTTATCTCTTTTGTACTGAAATTCCAGGTTAGCCTTAATGTAGATTGCACTTGGTTAAAAAGAAATTAGATTTGACATGAGGGACTCTTTTAATGTGTCCAGAGAGAGCTGTATAACTCTTTGGTTGAAACTGCGTTCTTTTTTTTTTTTGGCAGCTGGCCAGTATGGAGATACAAACTCTTGGCCTTGATGTTATAACACTGTGCTCTAACCAGCTGAGCTAACTGGCCAGCCTAGATTCCTTCTTTATTCAAACTTGAGACTTTTATTTTTACAGTGAATTGATGGTAAATTTTTTTTTAAGGTTTAGTTTTACTTTGTCATGTACCTACTTCAGGTAAATAAAATTGAAATTCATTATGCCAAGACTGCCAAAAAGATGGACATGAAGAAGTTGAAACAGAGCATGTGGAATTTGCTGACAGAGTTCTCCAGGAAGGAAGCAGACACAGAGGTAATGACACTCCGCTTGTTTAGGTGCCAGCATGTGGGAAGGGAGTGGCTGATGTCTATGGCTCAAAGGTACCTCGATTTGGGCCATGTCTCCAGTACCTAAAGCTTCATTCAAAAATCCAAGGAAGACATCACACTTCTAAGAGAGAAATGAACCGAGTATATGAGCAGGCAGGCCACATGAAAGATGATACAAATGGCAATCTAGTGCATAGGACATTATTCAGCCTTGTGAGTAATAAAAAAATAAAAACGAAAGCCCCTGGGTGCTGCTTTAAAACAACAGCACTTTTAGCAATTAAATGATGTTTACCACTGCTGAGTTGAAGAAAATATGGAGGACTTTTATTCACTGGTGGTAGAAATTTCAGTTGATATATGACCTTTTTGGAAAGTAAATTGTAACTCTAAGGTGCCATGGAATGTTTATCTAATAATTCTGATTTGAGGATTCCAATTTTGAATTCTCAGTAAGGAAAATGGTGGAAAAAATAATTATTATGCTGTCATTCTCTTTCTCCTTCAGAACAAGGTGAAACCTTGATTAATGGAAATCTCAGTTAACTAGAGTCCTTCCCTCTTCTTTCCAACCCTTTCTGCTCAGGGAATATTCTGAGCTTTGCAAACTCAACCACTCTCTTATACCTTCTGCTCTTGGCTGAGAAGTGAAAACTCATGACTTGATTGAGGGCCCTAAACTGTGTAGGCTTGGATATCAGAGAAAGCTTTAGTCATATTCATAAGTTTTTGTCAACTAAAATGGAATGGGATACAAGTGTAAGAGAAATGTGCTTTTTAAAAGGTGTGTGTGTGCGTTGACAGGATGGGGTTCTGCTTAACTTTTAAATCTAAATGACTCAATACCCTATCCCCCAGGAATTCTGGTTCATTAAAGGTTTATCCTTTTTTTTAAAAAAAAAAACAAAAAACTTTTTACTAGAAAATAGTCAAACATATACAAAAGCAGAGAGAATAGTAGAGAGAAGAATCATAGAATAATAAACTCCCGTGCCTCCTGCCCCCAACTCCATTACCCCTGTACACATTTTGAATTATTTTAAATGCAAATCCCAGGCCTGGTATCTTTTCATAACTGCTTGCCTTACTAGTAAGGAGGCAAGCAGCAGGCTATTTTTTGTTTAAGTGGAAAGCTTGAGTTTACTTTTTTTTTTTTTTTTTGTCTTTTTTGAGACCAGCCATATGTGTCAGCCCAGTAACCTTCTTTAAATGCTAATTTCTCATCATGGGCAGCCATTGGCAGCTGGTCTGTAAATGGCAGTGATGTGGCCACTGAACACCATTCATTTACAATTGTATTGTTACTTGTGACAGTTCAACGAAGAAAGCCTAACAAAATCTTCAAAGTTTTCTTTGAAAAAGAGTCCAGTAATGTCTGTCCCTTATCTGAACAGCCCTCTTTATACCTTGTCACTCACAGCTCCTCTGAGTTGCTTGATTTGACTTGGTTCTCTGTGTAGCCTCTTGTATGTGACTGGCAACACCCAACATTCATATGAAAATCACTCCCTTTGGTATTGAACTTTTACCCTATAATGAATCCATTGAAAAACAGTGTTTTTAATATTCTCATGCAGCTATTTCTGAATCATCTTGCTTTTTTTTTTTTTTTTTTGGGCCCCCCCCCCCCCCGCCTGGGAGGACCTAGAAACAAACTTCATTGCAATTTCCCCTTTACCAGGATTATACTGGCCACTGACATTCCTGTTTACAATAACTTGGTAAATGTCAGTGTCATAGTCTGGGAATGAGGCACTGGCTCCTTTTTAGGTTTTTTTTCTTCAAAAAATAACTAAGAAATTGTTTTTATTTCATTCAGGTGTAGACTTTTGTTTTTTGGGAATACAATTTTTTAATTTTAATTTTAACTAATATTTATTTATTTTTTAACCGGTAAGGGGATCGCAACCCTTGGCTTGGTGTCGCCCGCACCTTGCTCAGCCAGTGAGCGCACCGGCCATCCTTATATAGGATCCGAACCCGCGGCCGAAGCGCCGCTGCGCTCCCAGCGCCGCACTCTTCCGAGTGCGCCACACTCTCCCAAGTGCGCCACGGGGCCGGCCCAGGAATACAATTTTGTAACTTTCTATTGCTCTTTCTAAAGTAAACTAGCCCTAAATGTCCGACCCCTGAATGTACTTCTTCTTTTAGGAAAACCGCAGTGAAACTAGAAAAGAAGGGGCCCCAGTGGAGGTGGCTGAGGAGAAGCTGCTCAGCAGGCTCACGAAGGACCTGCATAAGAGGTGTGTGCGGGCAAAGTGGGAGGTGAGAGGGGGCTCTCCATCTCTGCTCTGAGCCCTGGCCAAGAGAGCTCACCTGGAGCTGTTAGTGTGACAGACCCCTGTGCACAACCTGCTTTATATAATACTTGCTATAACTTCATGTAGCAGCTTTTCTGCTTCCTCTCTGCATTGATAGATAAGTTCATATAGACCAACTTTAAAAAGGCATTTTCTGTGCCAGTGGCTGGAATGGAACAGGAGATATTTTATTTCCAAATAAGAAACTAGAAAAACCTGCTTATAAATTCATCTGAAGTATTTCTTTGTTTCTCATTAGTTTACTCATTGTATATGTGCATTATTCATACTTGATGAATGAGCCTTTGTTCTTAGATTTGCAGTGACCCAGCTCAATACTTGTTTTTTTGTTTCTAGCCTGCCACCCCTCATGGCTCAGAACCTCTCTATACCTCTGGCTTTTGCCTGTCTCCTACATTTAGCCAATGAAAAGGTAGGTAATTATGGTAAGCATGGGAGTATTTGAATATTCCCTGTTTGTGTCACCTCATTTAAGCTTTTTATTAGATCTTTCATGGGCTACCATAGCATATCTTAGATACAGTGGCTTATGCAGTACCTTCAACTCAAAGGATTAACCAGGCACCTAGAATTAATTTAGAAAAAGGCTATCAGTTTCATTTAGCAATGAAAATAGTGAAGAGGGCCCAAATGGGAAAATTTTAGACAATGGAATTGTGATCAGTGAGTTCCCCAATCTAAGAAAAAGTGCTTTTACTTTATTGAGTGTCAAAAGACTTTAAATGCCAAAGCCTACCAGTGCCAAAATCAAGACACATGGGCAGCATGGGAGAGATAAGAAGTGAGAGATGAGGAGGAAAGGAAAACGTTACAAGGGAGAGTAATAAAATATGGAGATAACAGTCAGGAAATTAAAGCTGCTGAGAACAGTTGAGGAAAATCTTGGGAATAGAGCTATCTGTCACAAGGAAAGAGAGTTCCAAAGTGCCAGCTGGGT
Source organism: Galeopterus variegatus (assembly GCF_000696425.1). Lineage (NCBI taxonomy): Eukaryota > Metazoa > Chordata > Mammalia > Dermoptera > Cynocephalidae > Galeopterus > Galeopterus variegatus. The sequence continues at coordinate 182,223 of NW_007726467.1, forward strand.
TAGTGTGGCAGGCTCCTTGTGCCATGCAGCCAACAGTTGAGCAGCCGTGGTACAGTTATTGAAAGAGCAGAGGAGGCCACATCTTCTGGGGAGCCTGATGGCACTACCCGGGGGCACCACAGTGAGGGCAGCCCACAACAGGCTTGTACATTTGGATACTGCTGGACACTTGGTGTCCTGTAGTGTCCCTAGCCAGCTGATCTACAACACACTTGCTAATAGAGGACTGTGGGCTCAGCCATAGCATGTGTGGGGCTATTGTGGAGCAGCTCTATAGATTCTAAACTTCCTTTTGGACAGGCGCCCTGCTTTGCAGGTGAGAGGCGGTATTAGAGTATGGTTTTTTGTTTTTGGGGTTTTTTTGACCAGTAAGGGGATCTCAACCCTCGGCACGGTGTGGTCTGCACCATGCTCAGCCAGTGAGCGCACCGGCCATCACTATATAGGATCCGAACCTGCGGCCTCTGTGTTACCAGCGCCGCACTCTCCCGAGTGAGCCACAGGGCCAGCCCATGGAGTATGGTTTGATAGGATGGTTAGATAAGATTTTAATGGAATGGTAGCAAAAGGGGGTCCTGGTGGAAGTGCCCAGGATTTCCTACGTGCTAATCTGTGATCTCTGGCCTTATGATGAAATCAGGAGCAGTGATGATTGGCTGCATTTCCCAGGTCTGGCTATGCTTCGAAGAGAGGTTCCCCTGTAGGATTAGGATGGCCTGTATGGCACAGCCACCAACCAGTCCAAGTGACCTATCACTGGGAATTGGGGTCCAGTTTTTTTTCTTATCAGTTCTGTAGCTCATTACCTCACACGAGAAGAAGAAACTGTTCAGGTGACAGAAGCTGGTTTTGGTTTTGGATGGGGAGCAGATGTAGAAGAGCCACCGAGCCAGAAGCAAGTGCTGTGTGGCTCCAAGTGCTGTGCTGACCAGTGGGCCCATAACCACTGGTCTGGGTATTCAAAACTGAGGCGTAAACGAAGGAACCCAACTGAGCTCCCAGGAGGGAATGATTGTGCATCAGAGCCATTGCAAATGGTTGTCACCCAGGGACTGGTTGGAAGTTAGTGAGGCAGCGGCTGACTCTGGAGAGGTGGCGTGTCCTGTTCAGAAGCCCATGAAGGCAAGGGTGGCACCAAACAGCACCTGTCTACCATTATGGGAGATGGTAGTTCCCACACTGACACATCCTAAGGTATCTATGTCAGATGCAAACTACATGGAGAATGAATGACAAAGGAAAAATAAATAAATAAAAATAAATATTGTTATCATCGCTCTGACAAGAAATCTGCGGGTGGCTCTGATGAGGATTCCCCATCTGGGGTAGAAGGTGCACAAGCCATCCATCTGTCTGACATTCAGAAGTGTCGCTGCTCAGCTGTTTGGGGAAAGCCTGGAATCTCGTTCTCACACCATCTTCATGGACGTAGTTGCTGGTCTAGCACACCAGACTCCTAAAGTGTAGGGTGCTTCCAAAGCTCAGAAACCCTTCCTGACTCTAAATTAAGAGCATTATCTATTTCACTCATTTGCCCCTGTCTGAGGATCACAGTGCTGCCATGTGAGAGGGCAGCTTTATGGCCCTCCTTAGTTCCCAAGTAGACTGGGGCCAGGTCAACAGTGCTAAGCAACATTGTGATTCCATGTCTTCAACGAGGGCCTCCAATTCCAGCTCTACTCCCCTTCCCCCACTGACAGTGCAAGCTTTTTTCATTTTGCTCAGATTGAGTTTCTCTGCAGGGGGCCCTGGAGCTCTCGGCATTTGAAGAATGAGGAATGGCCTTAGCCTATGACCTGTTAGGCTGAGTGCCAACCCTGTTACTGGGGCCCAGTTTGGACTATTTGAGAAGATTGGACTTGTAACATTGGCCATAATATTTACTGTAATAATCCGCAGGGATCTGTGATAACTCAGAACTTAGAGCCACCAAGAGAAATATTCTCAAAACACTTCACACCAGAACTTGACCTTTCTTGGCTTGCTTTCTCTCAGTCTTTCACCCCCATCTGGATTCTATTTATCCACCACCCTGGTAACGATCTGCCCCTCAGCTATGCAGTGTGATGGGGCTTAGGATCCAGCAATGGGCACTGGCCCTCTGCCTCTGTGGCCCTGCAATGCCAGCAGTGTGTGACTGATTAGCTGAACCTAAACAATTTCTGGAATGTGAGCTGCAGAAAACCTATGGGGTGTGATTTGAATTCTCCATCTTTAGCAGTACAGAAAAGTGCACTAGGGTGGAGTGATGTTGAGTGCCAACACACCACCTACCTCCATCCAAAGTAAGGGGAGGGATGGTGGTGGTGAAGTTGGGCAAGTAAAGCTTCTGACAGTTGTTAGTCCTGAGGGAAACAGCAGCCTGGAACTGGTGAAAAGAATTCCTGGGGTGGAGGAGTGGTGGGTATTAGGTGGGAGGTGGAGAAAAACTTGTGCAGAGACTAGAGAGGGAGGGTGGCTGTCATGGACGTGACTGAGGTTCAGGGTCATGGGGCAGTAAGGGGTGTCTGGAGGAGGAGCATGTGGACAGGTTAATATGTGTTGTGGCTCCTGGTGGCCTCTCTATCCAATTCCCTTAGCTCCTTCAGGCCAGATAGCTCAGCTCTTGGGCCCTTTATAGGGAGAATGTTGCAGGAACCAGAGCTAGAAAAGACTGGCTTTTTGCTTTTTTCCCCTGCAGCTAGCAAGGAATTATATTTGCTATGAAAAAATTTTCCTTATAATCGTGGAACAAACCTCATTCTTTATAGACACTACCTTGTTACCTTGATTAGAGTATGTTTTGTGATTTTTTTTTATTCTCTGTATACCAGAGTACATGTGTGTTTTTATCTTCCCTCAGAATCTAAAGCTGGAAGGAACAGAAGATCTTTCTGATGTTCTTGTGAAGCAAGGAGATTGATTCACTGTAGAGAAGATGGCAGCAGGAGGCTCATCACTTTTCAGTGGCCTGGACATCTCCACTCTGGGTGGAAGAAGATGCCATGGGTTTTGGCAAGGCTGCGTGGCCAACTACCAAAGTGCCTATCTGTTTCTCTTCCCTTCTCTCCACCACAGTCTGGGTACCAACACCCTGAAGCTCTGTTACTGACTGGTTAAAGTTTAATCAGCAACCAACTAGGAGGGAGGAGAGGGTGAAGATATTGTTCTGGGTTGTGTAAAACTATATCCATTCTTTATATCTGTGTATAGTTTTAGTCTCCTAAATAGGGGTGTATTATTTTCCATACTTAACTCTTGTAGAAAATAATTTCTAGTAGGCACTTAATATTGTCCTTAAAGAGCTACCTAATCCATGTACATAAAATATATCACATGTACTCTTATAAATGTATATATAATGCTTAAAAGTAAAATCATTTTGAATACTATGCCTGGAAAAATATTTGAGTGTCCACTAGTTATTAGACCTGGTCCTCATCCTCAAGGTGGATGCAGTCCTGCTAGTGACCCAGGATACCCACATGTCAGTATGTGGTAGGAAATTAAGGGCTAAGATGATCTGCCTTGGAGGATAGTAGAGGAGAAAGAAATCACTGGCTGGAGATTCACATAATAACACTGGGTCTATGTTTAAATACCTGTGAATTCTGCTGGAGGGTGATGGTAGTAATCATTGCTAACATTTCTTAAGTGTGTCCTGAGTCCCTTCTGTGAATTACTTCATTTAGTCTTCTCAGCATTCCTATAAGGAACATACTGTTATCACTCCCATGTTACACAGGAGGGAAAAGGTACACAAAGGCAAAGTAACTTGCATAAGAGCATCTAGCAAACTGTCAGAGCTTGGCCTTGAGCCAGGCAGTCTGCCTCCGGAGTCTTTATTCTTAGCCACTACACATGCTGCTTGCGTCACAGGCTCAGCCGTGGATGAAGAGCAGTGCTCGGTGAGATCCACCCAGCCCCATAGAATTCAGCACACCTGCAATGTGAAATTTCTTCCCATAACCTCAGGGAAAGAGAGGAATAAACTTTGCTTGCAGTTTGGAAAACTGTTGTAGATGCTGATCCAAGTAATTCTATCCTTGGAAGTTCCTAGATCTCTGCCAGAACCCCCATTGCCATTCGCTGGCTAAGCAGAGATCTCAGATGGTAGGCCAGAAGCAGTGAAGTAGCTATTGGTGATTACTCCACAGAATAACTTGCTCCTAAGCCAAAAACCATACAAAACAAAACACAATTGCCTTTCCCCTAGTAATGTACTTTCCAAATTGTGTTCAAAATGTTACCTGTTCTGCTCTATTGAGAGGGTTAGAGACTTGTGAACATGCTTTAGTAGAAAAAAGCAATGGTGCCAGAGGGCAAGAATCCACACTCTACCTTGCTGGGGCTGAAGCCTGCAGCATTCTTTCCTCATGCCAGGTGAGTGCCTCTTGCTCCTTTTATTCCTGGGAATAGGACTAGCCAAGCCCATTCCCTTCTTCAGTCCATCACACTTCTCTATAGTGGGGTCTGGACTGGGGCTGAGCTGCCAATAAAACTAGTGAGGTTGGTACCAGCTTCTTTAATGAAGTTCCTTCTTCCCTCCACCCTGCTTCTCCCCTTCATTTACATGGTTACTGTGTCTGTTACAATTAGTTTGTGCATATAATAGAAAACACAAATAAGTAGGTGCTATGGTCTGAATGTGTCCCTCTAAAATTTATATTTTGAAATCTGATCCCCAATGTGTTGGTATTAAGAGGTGGGGCCCTTGGGAGGTGATTAGATCATGGGGGCAGGTGCCATCTATGAAGGATGAGCTCTCACCAGACACTGAATCTGTTGGTGCCTTGATGTTGGACTTCCCAGCCTCTTGAACTATGAGCAATAAATCTGTTGTTTGTAAATTGCTCAGTCTAAGGTATTTTATTAGAGCAGCCCAGACTAAGACAGTGGGTATGCAAGATAAGTTTATTTCATATAAAATACATCAGGATGGTAGGTAGTCCAAGGCTAGTGTGGCAGTTCCATGAAATCATGAGACCAAGAATCCTTCCTGCTTTCCTCTCTGCCATCCCTACTGTGTAACCCTCATCCTTGATTCAGTGTGGTGGCTGGAATTCAGTCATCACATCCATATCCTAAGGAGTGGGATGAGGGATTGGAAGAGAATTGCACCTCCCTGTTAGATTAATTCACTGGGGCTTAATATGAAGTATTTGTATATCTAATTAACCAGAACAATTACATGTTGCTTTGTGTTGCTTCGCACCCCACAGATTTGTCACCCCACTTCCCCTGGGTGACGGAGACGCAAAGGATTACTCGAAGCCCATCTCTACTGAGCAGTGAGAGGCCCCGACGTGGTTAATCTCCCTTTGGGACGCTCAAGCGAGAGCCATCCCTTCCTTGGGAAATTAACGCCAAATTGGGGTTCTCTTCCTGCATTTATTTTCCAGACCAGGAAGTTATAGGAAGATAACAAAGGTGGGGTTATAGTTTAACAGTGTAGGCTGGTAACTTTCAGTGAAACAAGTCAGATGACATTCCAGTAAGGCAATTAAGTGGTCCTCTCAACAACAGTTTGTTCTTAGCAAACATTCCTTCCTATAGCAAATTCTCAGTATCTTTACATAACAATCAGTAACTAGTCTGTCTTTAAGCCAGCAACCTGCTGTGCCACAATCCTTATCTTGCAACAGAGACTTAAACCCTGAGGGAAATTTCCAGTCCTCCGCAAGGTCAATATTTGAAACTGCAAGGCTTTGGAAAACCAGGCCCTGGGAAGTACATACGCTTTTTAGTATATTCCACAATTACATGGCTGTATCTGGCTGTAATGTAATCCTAATTAGGTGGCAACGTGTCCAGCTAAAAGTTTGGATTCTGTTATTAAGGTTAAAAGAAAACTTGAGGTAGCTGGCAGTATCTGCCTCAGTTACTTAGAACCCTCTTGAGACAAAAGCATAAACACTGTCCATAGTTGAAGTTTTAACATTATTTGCCAAACAGAAGCAGAAGGGAAGGACAGGAGAAACCAAATTGCAAGAGAGAATTGTGGGATTCTGAGAGAGAGTACATTTCCCAAAGGAAGAGGGAACCAGGTGTTACAAATTGAATGCAGTTACAAGTACTGATGTCTAAAGGGGAATTGTAGTTCTTAGTAAGGTATGATGCAACTAGGTGCACTTCCCTGGCCTGACTACCCTGGTGGTGTGTGATTCCCCTGAGGAACAAGAGGCTGCAGGTGACACTTTCGTGTCCTAGTGTATTAGTCCGTTTCTGTTGCTTATAACAAAACATATGGAACTGGGTATTTTGTAAAGAAAATGAAATTTATTGCTTACAGTTTCTGAGGCTGGGAAGTCCAAAGTCCAGGGAGCACATCTGGTGAGAGCCTTGGTGGTGGTGACAGTGACCCAGTGGCCTCACATTGCACAAAATGGTGGAGCAGAGAGAGCAGAGACTAACCTCATTCACTCTCTTTTTAAAGCCTTCCACCCATGACCACCATTTTTAATCCATTGACTACGGCATGATCCTAAAGTTTAATCACCTCTTCAAGGCCCCACCTTTCAACTACCATCATAGGATATTCCACCCTCAGTGGGAATTAAGTTTTTGGGGGGACATAAAACCCAAGGCACTCTGCCCCTGGCCCCCCCAAACTCATGTCCTTTAAAAGTCCCATCTGTGAAATCAAAGCAATTTATCTACTTCCAAGAAACAATGGTGGGACAAGCATAGGGTATATATTCTGGTTCAAAAAGGGAGACACAGTCCGAAAGAAAGGGGTAACAGGTTCTAAACAACTCCAAAACCCAGCAGGGCAGGCATTAAATCTTACAGCTGGCGAATCATGTATCTTGACTCCATGTTCAATGTCTGCATGCTGGTATGGGGGTTGGGTCCCCAAGTCCTTGGGCAGTTCTCCTATGGCTTTCCTGGTCTTGGTCCACACTTCAGCTCTCCCAGGCTGGTGTTCCACACTGGTAGTTCCACAGGTCTGGGTCTCCGTGGTGGTCCTGCTCTCATGGCTCCACTAGACATGGCACTGATGGGGTTTCTCTGCTGCAACTCTGACCCCATGTTTCCACTCGGCATTGCTCTAGTGAAGGCTGTCTGTGGTGACTCTGCCCCTGCAACATTTCTCCCTGGGCCCCCAGACTTTTCCATACATCCTTTGAAATCGTGGTAGAGGCTCCCAAGCCTCCACAGCTCTGGCATTCTGTGACTTAGCATCACATGGACTCTGCCAAGGCTTCCGGCTTGTATCTTTCAAAGCTGCATGTCCAGCCATGCCTGGGGCCAATTTAACCAAGGCTGGAGCAGCAGGGGTGCTGGAAGCAGCATCCGAAGGCGGCCCTGGGCAGCAAGCTTGTGGAGGGTGCCTCAGGCCTGTTTCCTAAGACTATTTTGTCTCCCTAGGCCTTTGGGGCTGAAATGGAAGGGTTGGCCCCAGAGGCTTCTGCAATGCCTTCAGGGTCTTTTCCCCCTTCTCCTGATAATCCCTTTCTTTTTTTTTTTTTTTTTTTTTTTTTTTTTTTTTTTCTT
>NW_007726467.1:189708-191976 GCF_000696425.1 Galeopterus variegatus
AACCCTCAGTGTCGCCCCCGCACCGGACCCGGACCAGCAACGGATCGCAACCCTCAGTGTCGCCCCCGCACCGGACCAGGACCGGCAACGGGATCGCAACCCTCGGTGCTGCCCCCGCGCCTCGCTCAGCCAGTGAGCGGGAACCGGTCTGTATGTGGGATCCGAACCCTCGGCGGGAGCGCCACCACGCTTCCCAAGCGGCGCACCAGCGCAGTGCGCCACCGGGCCGGCCCGATAATCCCTTTCTTTTGTACTAATCTTACCACCGTCATATTTTTCTACTGAAAATGCTCTCTGCCTTTCTACCACATGGCCAGGCTGCAAATTTTCCAGATCTTTATGCTCCGCTTCCCTTTTAAATTCTGGCTTTATGTCAAGCCTTTGCCACCATAATTCAGTGTAGGCTGTTGCAAGTAGCCATGCAGCTTCCTGAATGATTTGCTACTTAGATATTTCTTCCTCCAAATACTCTAATTCATAATTCTCAAGTTCCAATTTCCACAAAGTTCTAGGGCATGGACACGATGTAGCCAAGTTCCTTGCTAGTTCACAGCAAGGGTGATCTTTGCCCCAGTTTCCAAAAAGCTCCTTCTCATTTCTGTCTGAGATCTCAGAATGGCCTTTACTGTCCATATTTCTATCAACATTCTGCTCCCCACCTTTTAACCAGTCTCTAAAAAGTTCCAAACTTTCCCTGGTTTTCTTGTCTTGTAAACTCCCAGCAGTAGCTAGGCTTTTTCTAGTCTACTCCTTCAAATTCTTTCAGCCTCTCCTCAACACCCAGTTCCAAAGCTGCTTCCACATTTTCAAGTATTTGTTATAAACCACACCCCACTTCTCTGGTACCAACTTTCTGTATTAGTCTGTTTCTTTTTTTTTTTTTTGTCAATATACAATGTAGTTAGTTATTGTGTCCCATCACCGAAACCTCCCTCCCTCCTCCCTCTCCCCCCTCCCACCCAGGTGTGTCCCCTCCATTTTCTTGTTGTAAGAACTTCAAAAAAAAGTTGTGGTTGTTATATCTTCCTCTCCCCCACCCCGGTTTTTTGCCCTTAGTACTGCCTTTGCTGTATCCCACAAGTTTTGGTATGATGTATCATTATTTTCATTAGTTTCAATAAATTTTTTTATTTCCTGTTTGATTTCTTCTTGGACCCATGTGTCGTTAAGTAGAATGTTGTTTAATTTCCATGTGTTTGTATACTTTTCAGGGTTTTGTTTATTATTGATTTCTAGTTTTAATCCATTGTGGTCTGAGAAAATACATGGGATAATTCCAATTTTTTTGATTTGTTGAGACTTGATTTGTGTCCTAATATGTGATCTATTCTGGAGAATGATCCATGTGCTGATGAGAAGAATGACTATTCTGAGGTTGTTGGATGGAATGTTCTGTAGATATCTGCCAAGTCCAATTGGTCTAGAGTATTGTTAAGATCTTGTGTTTCTCTGCTGATTCTTTGCCTAGATGATCTGTCCAATATTGACAGTGGGGTGTTCAGGTCCCCTGCTATTATGGTATTAGTGTCTGTTTCCTTCTTTAGGTCTAATAGAGTTTGTTTTATAAATCTGGCTGCTCCAACATTGGGTGCGTATATATTTATGATTGTTATGTCTTCTTGATGGATCAGTCCTTTTATCATTATGTAGCGTCCCCCCTCATTGTCTCTCTTTATGGTTTTTAGTTTAAAGTCTATTTTGTCAGATATAAGAATAGCTACTCCAGCTCGTTTTTCTTTTCTGTTTGCATGGTATATCTTTTCCATCCTTTCACTCTTAGTCTATGTGAATCTTTATGCGTGAGGTGGGTCTCTTGTAGGCAGCATATAGTTGGGTCCTCCTTTTTAATCCAGTCAGCCAGTCTGTGTCTTTTGATTGGGGAATTTAAGCCTTTTACATTAAGAGTTGTTATTGAAAGGTGTTGATTTATTCCTAGCATTTTATTGGTTGTTTTGTTGTCTTTTGTTCCTTGCTTTCTGATTTACTGTTTGTTTTCTGTGTTTGTTGGTTCCTTAGGTTGTAGATAGCATTTTTGTTTGTTTGTTTCCTCTTCATGAATGCCAGTTTTATTATACTAGTGGGTTTTGATTTTTCTTGGGTTTTTATGGCAATGATAGTTATTTTTCAGGAACCAAACCCAGTACTCCCTTGAGGATTTCTTGTAAGGGTGGTTGTGTGGTAACAGCCTATTATTCTTTGACTTTATTTTTCAGAGCAGTTTTAGGTTCATAATAAAATTGAGAGGAAGATACAGAGATTTATCATATA
>NW_007726467.1:193268-193982 GCF_000696425.1 Galeopterus variegatus
AATCTGTGTCTTTTGGTGTTTTGAATATATCATCCCATTCCTTTCTGGCTTTTAGGGTTTGTGATAAAAAGTCTGATGTTAGCCTGATTGGGGCTCCCTTATAGGTGATTTGACGCTTCTCTCTTGCAGCTTTTATTATTTATTTATTTATTTATTTGGTCCTTTTTGAGACCGGCCGCACTGCACTCAGCCAGTGAGCGCTGTGAGCACACCGGTCATCCCTATATAGGATCTGAACCCGCGTTGGGAGCACTGCTGTGCTCCCAGCGCCGCACCCTCCCGAGTGCACCATGGGCTCGGCCCAGCTTTTAAGATTCTCTCTTTGTCTCTGAGTTTTGGCAATTTGACTATAACATGTCTTGAAGAAGGCCTTTTTGGGTTGAATACGTTTGGAGATCATTGAGCTTCCTGGATCTGAAGATCTGTGATTTTTCCTATACCTGGGAAGTTTTCTGCCACTATTTTGTTGAATATTTTTTCAATGCAATCTCCATTTTCCTCCCCTTCTGGGATACCCATGACTTGGATATTTGAGCGCTTAAGGTTGTCTGATATCTCTCTCAGATTTTCTTTAATGCTTTTGATTCTTTTTTCTTTTTTTTTTTTTTGTCTGCTTGTGTTATTTCAAACAGCCCATCTTCAAGTTCAGAGGTTCTCCAACTTCCGCAAGCCTGTTGGTTAAACTCTCCATTGTGTTTTTCATTTCACTGAATA
>NW_007726467.1:194434-226816 GCF_000696425.1 Galeopterus variegatus
TCAGTTTCCTTAGAATTATCACTCGAAATTTCTTGTCAGTCATTTCAAGGGCTTCTTGTTCTATAGGATCTAGAGTTTGAGATTTATTAACTTTTGGTGGTGTACTTTCTTGATTTTTTGTATTTCCGGTATCTTTTTTTGATGTTTATTCATTGTGGCTGGGGGTTTCACAGTCCACCAGTTTGAGACTATTGACTAACTAAGATGTTGCTGTGGTTGCCAATTTGGTATGGCTACCTCCGTGACTGCTCAGTTGGCCTGTAGTGCCTTGTGTGTGTGGTTGCCTCGGGTCTTGGGGCCTCTCCGGGGAGCCACCTCTCTGGTCAGCTTGGATTCTGCTGGGCTGCTGGATCACAGGGCGGTATCGCAGGGTGTGTGGTCTCTGCTGAGCTTCCACTTCCCGTGCAGGACTTCTCCCTACTCCTTGCGCTCTGGCCCAGGCTGCTGGATCATGCAGTGGTGTCACCACAGGGTGTGTGGTTTCCATCGAGTCTCCGCCTCCCTAGCCGGATGTCTCCCCGCTCTGTCGGCACTGGATTGGGCTGGGACATGTCTTCTGCAACCCTTGTCTATCAGCCGGGCCTTCAAGTCCCTGCTCGGCACCGCCTCGCCCAGGAAGTCTTCCAGGTTTCTTTTTTTCTTTTTTTTTTTTTTAAAAGATGACCGGTAAGGGGATCTTAACCCTTAACTTGGTGTTGTCAGCACCATGCTCAGCCAGTGAGCAAACCGGCCATCCCTATATGGGATCCGAACCCGGGGCCTTGGTGTTATCAGCACTGCACTCTCCCGAGTGGGCCACGGGCCGGCCCTGAAGTCTTCCAGGTTTCTGCTAGGTGCAGATGACTGGTTGCTCTGGGTGCCTTTGTAGCACTGTGTAGATCTTTCTTGGGACTTATCACCTTCCTCCTGGTATCGCGGTTATTTGTGTACTTGTCTTATCTCCCACACCAGAGAGTGAGCTCCTCGGGGGAGGAGCCTGCAGCACACGGTTCACCTTTGAATCCCCCCGGCATGGACAGACTCCGGTGCCCGCCCGCAGACAGCTCTCCGGCAGGTTCGAATGAACTCGGGAATGCTCCGACCACACTATTCCTAACCAGAAATCGGTTAGGCGTTTTTCCGAACTGGTGGCTGCAGAGATGGTATCTGCCTCCCGGTAACAGGAAGTTTACCGGGGCCAGAGCCCAGGGTGAGGTGGAGTGACAGTCAGCCTGGCCCGCACTTCCCTGCCCTCCCGACACTGACCGTGGACGCCCCATGCCACCAGCCCTGCCAGAGAACCATGGAGGGAGTGGGAGGGGGGGCCGACCCGCAGGCCCTGGGAAGCCCTGCACCAGGGCAAGCAAGTGGGAAGGCTCAGTGAGGAGCCGAGCTGGGCAAGGAGGACAGGCCTGGCTGAGCCAGGATGGAGCCACCACCACCCAAGAAAATGGAGGCAGCCCCGGGACCGATGAGTGGCCCAGTGGGGCAGGCGGAAGCCAGGCAGGCGTCCGCCCCGCGAGCAGGGCCGGGCCGGAGGTTACTCATGGGGCTGGGCTGGGCTGGACGACTCCCTCTCCGCCTCCGTGTCGTCGCCGTCCCTGTCCTCGGCCGCCACTGCCTCGGACTGCTCACTCGGTCCCGCGGTGCAGCTTGGGCGCTCCCAGGAATCTTCTTTTATGCCGGCCTGAAACCTTGAATCCTGAATAGGGCAGCTGGCCGCCTTCAGCGTGGCCCCGGCCTCTGGGATCCTGGCAGCGTTGACAGCGGGCCCCGGCGCCATGTTCCCTGTTTAGAAACTCGCTTTTGCAGCTAAGAAACAGTTCTTTTCCTGCTCCACACTTCAAAGCTGTTGCCTGCTGTAAACGAGGCAGCCTCTCCTGCCAAGGGCAAAATGGCAGTCAGCCCCCATGACCGGCCACCAGCAGTGGTCCTCCCTTAAGAGACGGCAAGAGGAAGGCCCACAAGTTTCCCAGCTGCCTAAGGCCCAATGGCCGCCTTTTCCACCTCAGCTACTCAGCGCCAACCGCCGCAGGCAAAGTCATCTTAGGATCCGATCTAGTAGTTCTGTTTCCTTAGTAAAGTCACCTACACTCTCTGAGCCGTGGCTTTCTCATCTGTCAAACCGATGACCTACCTCAGAGATGGACATTAGAACTAAGCACTGGTTGCGGCGCCTTCCGGTTCCTTCCGCCACGGGCACCTGTCCCGTGGTTCTTTTTTTTAATAAAGATGACTGGTAAGGGGATATTAACCCTTGACTTGGTGTTGTCATCACCATACTCTCCCAAGTGAGTCAACCAGTCATCGCTATATAGGGATCCAAACCCATGGCCTTGGTATTATCAGCACCACACCCTCCCAAGTGAGTCATGGGCCGGCCCTAGGGTCGTGGTTCTGAGGGCTTTGAAAGAGGAGCCTGAAAAGAATGTCCCTCTCTCTGCTCCATCATTTTCTGCCATGTGAGGCCCCTGCAGTACTGTCACCACCAAGGCTTTCACCAGATGTGTTCCCTGGACTTTGGACTTCCTAGCCTCTGAAACTGTAAGCAATAAATTTCATTTTCTTATAAATTACCCTGTTCCAGGTATTTTGTTATAAGCAACAGAAATGGACTAATACAGTTGTTTTTACTTTTTGTTTATGGTGAACAAGGCAGCTATAAAATTTACGGATAAATTTTTGTGCAGACATGTTTTCAATTCTTTTGGATACATACTTATGAGTGGAATTGCTTGGTCACATGGTAACTAAATTTAATCTTTTGAAGAATTGCCAGACTGTTTTCCAAAGCAGCTGCACCAGTTTACATTCCCACAGCAGTGTACTAGGTTTCCAATTTCTCCATATGCTTGCCAGTACTTGTTACTGTCTGTCTTTTTCATTACAGCCCTCCTAGTGGGTGTGAAGTGGCATCTCATGATTTTTTTTTTCCTTTTTGTCTTTTTTACTGACCGGCAACGGGATCACAACCCTCAGTGTCACGCCCGCACCGGGGACCGGCAACGGGATCACAACCCTCAGTGTCACGCCCGCACCGGGGACCGGCAACGGGATCGCAACCCTCGGTGTTGCGCCTGCACCGTGCTCAACCAGTGAGCGGGAACCAGTCTCCACATGGGATCCGAACCCTCGGCAGGAGCGCCGCCGCGCTCCCAAGCGGCGCACTCTCCAGTGCGCCACCGGGCTGGCCCCAGCATCTCATGATTTTGATATGCATCTCTCTGAAGGCTAATATGTATTCACTTTTCTTCCATCTTTTGTCTCTCTGTTCTTCAGATTCAATAATTTCCATTAATTTCTTGTCAAGTTCACTGATTCCTTTTTCTGTCATCTTCAATCTGCTCTTGAGCCCTGCCATGGTCTGGATGTTTGTGTCCACCCCCAATTCATAAGTTGAAACCTAATCACCAATGTAATACTATTAAGAGGTGGAGCCTTTGGGAGGTGATTAGGTCTTGAGACTGGAGCCCTCATGAATGGGATTAGGGCCTTATAAAAGAGGCCCGAGGGACCTTGTTCACCCATTCTGCCATGTGAGATTACAGCTAGAAGGAGCCATCTATGAAGCACAGATGAAGCCCTGACCAGACACTGAGTCTGCTGGTACCTTGATCTTGGACTTCCCAGCCTCTAGAACTGTGGGCCATACTCGTACATTTCTGCTGTTTATAAGCTACCCAGTCTATGGTATTTTATTATAGCAGCCTGAAGAGACTAAGATAAGCCCACGTAGCAAAATTTTTATTTCATTTATAGTTTTCAGCTATAGGATTTCCACTTTCTTTTTCTTTTTTTATTTTAAAGATGACTGGTAAGGGGATCTCAACCCTTGACTTGGTGTTGTCAGCACCACGCTCAGCCAGTGAGCGACCGGCCATCCCTATATAGGATCCGAACCCATGGCCTTGGTGTTATCAGCACCGCACTCTCCCGAGTGAGCCACGGGCCATACCTAGGATTTCCATTTTCAAGGTTGTTTTTGTTTCTCTTCTGAGATTCTCTATTTCTTCACTGATTGTATATTTTCCTTTAATTAACTGAGCATACTGTATTTTCTTAATTCTTTGAACATTTATAATAGCTACTCTGAAGTCTTTGCTAAATCCAACAAGGGCCCATGTGGCATCAATTTCTATTGATTGCTCTCGGCAACGGATCGCAACCCTCAGTGTTGCCCCCGTACCGGACCGGGGACCGGCAAACGGGATTGCAACCCTTGGTGTTGCTCCCGCGCCTCGCTCAGCCAGTGAGCAGGAACCGGTCTGTATGTGGGATCCGAACCCTTGGGCGGGAGCGCCACCGCGCTTCCCAAGCGGCGCACTTATCCAGTGCGCCACCAGGCCGGCCCTGGATTTTTATTCTAATAAGCAGTTAATTTGCCTGGATTCAAACTGCAAACTTGGTATCTCTCACTGTCTGCAGTTATTGATATCTGTTCTTGTAGCTTGCCAAAGGTGCTTTAGAGCCTGATCCCCATAGTCTCCCCTCTGCCTGACAACTTTGGTGGCTACCCAGCGCTTTGGGCAGAGACTTCCCGCTTCTAGGGCTTCCCCCTAATGTCTAGCTGCTCTGCCTGTTTTGGGCTCTGTCCTTCCAGTTTCAGCTTTTTGCACATGAGATGCATATGTTTGGGGAAAGAAGTCAAGGAAAAGGACCACCAAACTCACAGCTCTTGTTCTGCATATCACTCTCTTTCAAGAGAGTTCTCTTCCACCAGGCCCCGAGGAGTTTCCTCCACTTATGCAGGACTGAACTGTGAGCTGAGAAAGCAGCTTATGCTCAGAATGTGTCTCGTTCCTTCTGAAGGTCTCACACTGCCAAGGGCTGCCCCTTTACACTTCCAGTTGCTTTCCCTTTCCTGAACTCTGATCTCTGAAACCTTTGCCGATAAGGCTGTGATTTCTCCCACTGCCGTTTCCCGCAGCCATAGATTTAGGGATTGGGCAGTACCTTTGGGCCAGTAAACCACACACTTGTATTTCTTACCCTTTCCAGTTGCAGACGATTTTTGTTTGCTTGCTTTGTCTTCAGTTAAACACTTCTGGTTTCTGTCTGCTTTCCAGTGTCTTTGAGACTGTGAACATAACTTATGCCATCTTGAAAGCCCTTAACACTTGCTATGTCCTTTGTGTGAACTCTGCCCACAGAAGTTATACAGTGACTAGGGGTAAGGTAGTTAGAGCAATAGGTAGAATGGTTAAGTACTGGTATGGTAACAGCTGGTCGGCTACCTGCATCACAAGATCTGTGGGAGCCTCTTCCCAAGGATAAACAATACACTCCATTAAAGAGCAAAGGAGGGGGCCGGCCCGTGGCTCACTCGGGAGAGTGCGGTGCTGATAACACCAAGGCCCCGGGTTCGGATCCCACATAGGGATGGCCGGTTCGCTCACTGGCTGAGCGTGGTGCTGACAACACCAAGTCAAGGGTTGAGATTCCCTTACCGGTCATCTTTAAAAAAAAAAAAAAAAAAGAGCAAAGGAGGAGATGGAGAGACACAGCCCAGTGCACCCCCACCCCCGGATGATTTCCAGGGCTGGATTCCCCCAGCTCCTCAAGACTAGGGGGTGGGCCAACGTTGCCCTCTGGTGCGAGCGGTAGGTGGTGACTTGAGGCCCCATATGGAAGGGACTGTATACTGGTCCTGCACCAACAAACTGTAGAGGCCCTGGTACATATCGGAGCAGAATGTACTCTTATATATAGTAACCCATCTAAATTTAGGGGAGAGATTCAATCCATAGACAGAGGGGTCAAACAAAGTAAAACAAATCAGATTATATTTGCAAATTAGATGTCTACCCCCTCATCTTTTCTTTGTATATCTCTCTCCCATCCCCGAATATACACTGGGGGTGGATGTGTTATAAGACCTTGACCTTACAACTACCACGGGTAAGTTTAGGCTGCATATTTGAGTAAACAAGCCTGTTTTGGAAGGACATGTAAAATGAGACCCTGTGCAGCTACCCACAACTTCTTGGACTGTTACTATAAAACAATACAAGCTGCCAGCAGGGTGTGATGAGATCACAGCTACAATTAAAGTACTAGAAAGGGCTGAGGTGATGAGCCCAGCCCAGATCCCCCGTAACAGCCCTGTATGGCCAGTTAGGAAAACTATTGGCACCTGGTGTACGACTGTGAATTGCAGGGAATTAAACAAGATCACTCCGTCCCTAAGTGCTGCTGCACCCAAAATAGCTTCCCTCCTGGAATAGTTGGATTTGGCTAATGCTTTCTTTATAATTCTTTTAGATGAATCATCAGAGGATCAGTTTACCTGTCAGTGGAATGGGCTGCAGTGGACTTTTCAAGTGTTACCATACATAGCCCCACCATCTGTCATAGTATGGTAGCTAGAGCTTTAGACAAATGGAAGACAGATGTGTCCCTTAAAATGTATCATTATATTGATGTTACCTTACCCAAGTGATTATTTGCTATCTTTCCCCTGAGCAGCAGTGTCCTTACAGGCACACTCGAAAACCAGGGGATGGGAAGAAAATGCCAACAAAATACAAGGGCCTGGGCAATTGGTAAAATTCCTGGGAGTTATCTGATTGAGTAAGACAAGTCATGCCAGAGGCTGTGATTGATAAAGTACAAGCCTTTCCTATTCCCCAAACTGAAAGATTTGCAGACCTTTGCAGGATTGCTGGGCTATTGGTGCCCATTTATTCCTCATTCGGCACAAACCTTTAGACTCCTATATGCCGTGGTAAAAAGGGAGCTATATGGGATTGGAATACTCTCCAGCAAGAGACATTTGATAAAGCTACATTGGTTGTCAAATGAGAACAGACCCTAGGAGTGTCAGTGCCGGATAAGGACTGTGAATTGGATGTCAGTGCGTATCCAGAGGAGTTTGGTTAGGGCTTGTGGCAGAGGCCAAATGGGAAATGTATTCCGTCAGGATTCTTGTCACAACTTTGGAAAGACACAGAAACCAAGTACAGTCCCATTGAAAAACAGCTCCTAGCAGTGTATCTGGCATTGCAGTAGACCAAAGGCCTGTTGACTGACTTGCCAGTGGAAATACGCACTTCCTTGCCAGTGGGCAATGGATCAAAGATACGTTTCTGAAACTGAAGAGTGCTTGTGTCCAGGTAAGCACCCTGCAAAAATGGCATGCTTACTTACAACAGAGAAGCTCCTACAACACTAGCCCATTGTCCCCAAGAACTACGCACATTGGCGGGACCAGTTTCTTACGTGGATCCAGACCATATTTCAATAGTATAAGACATTGCTCCGCCCCTTCTGCAAGTACAAGAGGGCATGGTCACTCCTCTCCATGCCACCTGGAACACTGATGGTAGCACCAGGGGGATCCACCACCCTGGCTTTCCTCTGTTGTCCGTTTGGACTCTGATATGATTTGGTTCGAGGAAGGAACTAAACAGAGTAGTCAGTAAACCGAGCTCTGAGCAGAGTAGATCATATTGATCCCTGAACCAATGCTGCTTAATATAGCCACTGACAGCTGGGCTGTTTGGAAAGGATTGACAACTTGGATGCTACAGTGGCACCAAGAAAACTGGACAATACTTGGTAAACTGCTGTGCGTTGCTGAGTTGTGGAAAGACACATGGGAAGTCTGCACCCAGCCAACAGCCCAGGTGTCTGCATGGCATGTGTCAGCTTGCTCCTCAACCACCCTGCTGGGCAATCACAAGGCAGATGCCTTAGCTAGAGCCTGAGCTGTTTTGCTAGAGGACTTGCTAACAGCCTCTGACATGGCTGATTGGGCCCACCGTAAGTCTGGCCACTGGGCCCCAAAACAACATGGGAGATAGTGAAGAGACTGTATCCGCCCATAAAATATTCAGATCTTCAGGGGACTGCTGCTGCAGTCTCAGAACTGTGCCATTTCATGGGGTTTCTGGTCCATGTTGACTTGCAGTTCAGTGAGAAACAGCCAGACTCCAATCAACAGGAAAGCGGCCACTGGGCACCACATACCCAAGGGTAGCCACATTTCCTCCCCCTCCCAAGGGGCTAATGGCTCCTTTACCTGCTTGGTATCCTACCCACAATGCCAACTGCAAGGCTCTTTTACCTGCCCAGAATCCTGCTGACTATGCCAATTGTATGGCTAGGCAATTCACAACTACAGACAAAACGTTTCATTATTCTAGTTATGCTAAGTTTTCCATTTGTATTGTCTGGGCTAGGGATTAGGGCACACAGGCCCTTCAAACCCATTGTACAGACTGGGTCTCAGACCCCTCACATGGCAGGCTGGGTCACCAGACCCCTCACATGCAGGTCCATGCTAGGTAATTGGGAAAGGTCCTGGGAGCCATGGGCAGATGACATATCAGTTTTCAGCTTCCTCAACAGTGGCAGCAGCGGCTTACAGCAGAGCCAGCAGCAGGGGTGGCAGCCTCCCCGTGGCCCCACCAGGGGCATTCTGGGGGCGGAGGTGGGTCTTGAGGATCATAGCCACTTGTCCTTTATACTTAAGTCCATAACTCAGGACACCTGGGTGCACATGTGCAATTACATTAGACAATAACCAAGGAATACCTGGGCGCATGTGCATATTTACATCAAATGCTTGGAAAGATTCTGAACATCTGAGGGGCCCTGACCATCTTCCTTCACCTTCCCTACAGCAGATTGCTGCCGATGTCTGATGCTGAGGGGATACCATGGGAGGTGTCACCCTTCAACAAGATGGAGTGGGAACTCTGGGTGGGGATGAAGACTGAGGACAGCAAAGCTTTACTGTTGTGGTGGTTTAGGAATGTAGATCCCCTCCCAGTATCTAGCTCTAGGGCCTTAGTGGAGGAAGGACAGGTTAGATTGTAAGGACCATCAAGATATCAGGGGTGGGATGTGAGACTGTGAACATAACTGACTCCATCTTGAAAGCACTTAACACTCACTGCATCCGTGGTGAGAACGCTGCCCACAGAAGTTATACAGTAAGTAGAAGTAAGTAGTTACAACAATAGGTAGAAACAGGGACCTAATGATTGTGGCTACCTGAATCTAAGACTATCACAGATAGTAATCATTGTTATAAGTAGTGATATTAGTTTGCATGATAGTTCATTCTAGGTGTCAACTTGATTAGATGAAGGAATGCTGAGAAACCAGGTAAAACAATCTTCTTAGGTGTGTCCATGAGGGTGTTTCCAGAAGAGATTAGCCTGAGAGCCTGAGTGGACTGGGTTGGAAAGACCCGCCCTCAGTATGGGCAGGAACCATCCAATCCGCTGGGGGCCTGGAGAGAACAAAGATGGAGAAAAAAGGCAAATCTCTCTCCATTGGAGCTGGGATTGTGCTGAAATCTGCTCTCCTGTTCATGGACATCAGAGCTCAAGCCTCTCCAGCTTTTGGGTTCCAGGACTTACACCAAGGACACCATCAGCTTCCCTGGTTCTGAGACCTTCAGACTTGGACTGAGCTACTGGCATCCAGTTTGCAGACGGCCTGTTGTGGGACTTCACAATCGTATGAGCAAATTCCCCTAGTAAGTCCCCTCTCATATACTTATGACATATCCTACTGATTCTGTCTCTCTGGAGAACCCTGACTAATACAGCTTGTTTCTTAGTAACTGCTTCTTGGCTTTTTCCACAGCTTTGTGTGAACTGCCTGTCTAAACTTGGGCTCAACCGGGGGGTGGCACAGAGAAACTTTGTGTATGCTCTTGGGTTGCGTAACCCGTCTGATCCATTGTCCTGCAAGTAAATTACCTTCGCAATTAAAATTTTTCACCTTACTGCATGGCGGAGCCGGCTTTGGTTTTTGGTAGACATAATATTCTTTTTCTTAATCCCCTGCTGAGGCAAATAGGAAATTCACTGCTTCCTACTAGAGTCTGCTACACATTTGCTAGTCTATAAGACTAGGATTCTAGGATCCTGGTTTCAAGACCAGAGTCCTGCGTCCCAGTGACAATTCTGTTTAGCAAAGCAGAGAGGAGCCTGTGTCTGCTCATCTGCATGTCAGATGTGCCAGATGCACTGCTGACATCTGACCAGAGAAGCAAAGTGCTCCCTGTGGGCTCGACCGTCCCCTCAAACTGTTCTCCTTGGATTCTTCCAACAGTCCTGAGTTCATCAAATTTTATTCTTTCAGTAAAAATGATCTGTGAAATCAGGGTTGTGATTTCATTTGTATACCTTTGTAGGATTTTTCACATGAGTAAACTCTCAAATCAGGGGAAAATGGCCTTTGTCAGATTAAATGGGACGATATCACATCTGTATCTCTCTGAAGTAGAATTGCCACGCAGGGGCCAGCCCGGTGGCGCACTGCTACAGTGCGCCGCTTGGGAAGCGCGGCGGCGCTCCCGCCTAGGGTTCGGATCCCACATACAGACCGGTTCCCGCTCACTGGCTGAGCGAGGCGCGGGGGCAACACCGAGGGTTGCGATCCCGTTGCCGGTCCCCGGTCCGGTACGGGGGCGACACTGAGGGTTGCGATCCATTGCCGGACACGGAAAAAGACAAAAAAAAAAAAAAAAAAGAATTGCCACGCAGTGACTCTCTCAATGGGTTGACATCTCAACACTCTGTTCATTCTAGATTAAATGTCTCTTCTTGTCTCTGACGTCCCTCCCACATCTCTGCAATGACAATTTAGACTTTGTGTGGAGTTGCAGGGGGCGGTGGTGGTCACATTGCCAGTGAAAATAAACTTCCTTTGTTTTGGGGGGATGGTTGGCCGGAAACTTTCTTTCAGAGGCTCTGCTGAACAAGCTTATTTTATTTTCCTAGGAAGGAAATATAACTGTCTCCCAAATTTCCCTACGTGTGAGGAGGCTCTGAGGGCAAGCTGTTCCAGGTCTTCTGACTCCAAGTCCAGACTACTTTTTCCTAACAGCAATCTTTTTCCTAGCATTAGAGATAGTTTTCCCTGGATGAGGATAAGTGGGATTCATTTAGAACTGGGTTTCTCAAAGTGGGATCTGGTCACAGTTCCTCAGAAATTAAAAATATTGCAGAACCAGAAAGCAGAAACTGTGCCTAGCAGAGAAAGGATAAGGAATCAGAGCTGACTGCCCTCTTCTTGCTGAAGGAGAAGTCAGGGCAGGAAAGCAGGTCATAAGAGGAGGGTGGGCACCTGAAGACTTCAAGGTGAAAAGTCCCATGTGCCCAGAGGAAAAACAGCCAGTGCGGCAGAAGAAAGAGCCCACTGCAGCTGAGACGCTCAGCTACACCAGTGATGTCATCGGCGAAAACGTGAGAACTGGTACTTTCCATCAAAATGGAAACCTGGTTTGGGAAATCATCTATCTCTCTATTCTTCGGGACCAATAAGGGCTCTAAATTCATAATATTGCTTTAAAAGAGTCCCTCTTGTGTCAGTCATGTCCTATGTAAGATAGGGATGGGACTTGTACACTGAGAGTCTAGTCTGGAGGCAGAAACCTGTAATTTGAACAGAGAATTAATTATAAAGAATTGCTTATTAGGCGTAGGGTTGCTGACGACTGAAAGAGTGAAAAAAGAACTCTAAGGTGTCAGGTTAGTAGCAACCATGGGAAGCCACCACCACACCTAGGGCTGGAAAAACAGGGCACAGAGAGAAAAACTTAGAGACTCGGAAGAGGGGCTCCACGGCGCTGAAAGTCTGACCCCTGACCAGCTGCTTGGGTCCTCAGGGGCCACAGTAAGGGTGATTCTACGGGTGTTGGAAGGAACTGACATTGCCAAAGTGAAGAAGCACAGAAGAAGGGGCGAGTCCCTTTTCCTCCTGCCCTGCAGTCTCCTTCAAATGCCACCTCTTGCCATAACCTACTGGGGAGTAGCTGGCAAAGCAGAAGTGTGGTTTGCAGAGCCAGGCTCAGGATCACCCAGCAGAGAATGGAAGGTGGGTTTGGGGCTGAGAGACAGTTGGGGAGGGTCTCATCTGTAAGCCTATTCCAGCTCTGGGTTTCTAGGGTCCTTCTTTGCTTCCTTACTTTCTTTTTGAAATAGTATTTATATTTGTTTACCAATTGTCTTAGTCTGTTTGTGCTGCTATAACAGAATACCTGAGACTGGATAATTTATAATGAGTAGAAAGTTATTTCTTACAGTTCTGGAGGCTGGAAAGTCCAAGATCAAGGTGCTGGTATGTTTGGTGTCTGGTGAGATTCTAGTCTCCATTTCCAAGAGGGTGCCTTGAACGCCGGGCCCTCCATAGTGAGGAACACTGTTATTCACATGGCAGGAGAGTGGAGGGGGTGCAAACTTACCTTTTTTATTTATGTGTTTATTTTTATTTTTAGTTAAAGATCTCAATTAACTTTATTGCGTTTGACTTGCCCTTTTATAATGAACCCACTCCCACGATAACAAACCCATCCCATGATGATGGCACTACTATATTCATGAGGATGGAGGGCTGGCTGGTCAGCTCAGCTGGTTAGAGCACAGCCTTATAAGACAACAGGAGGATGGAGCCCTCATAGCCTAATCACCTCTTAACAGTTCCACCTCTTAAGACTGTTTCGGGGCCAGCCCGGTGGTGCACTCGGTAGAGGGTGGCGCTTGGGAGTGTGGCAGCGCTCCCGCCGAGGGTTCGGATCCCATATACAGACCGGTCCGCTCACTGGTTGAGTGCGGTGCGGGCGCGACACCGAGGGTTGCGATCCCGTTACCGGTCACGAAAAAAGACAAAAAGGAAAAAAAAAAAAAGACTGTTTCAGTGGCAAATAAATGTCCAATACATGCTTTTTGGGAGACACATTGAAACCATGGCATTCCAATCCTGGACCCCAAATTCATGTCCTTCTCACATGCAAAATACATTCATTCCATCCCAATAGCCCCAAAGTCTTTTTTTTTTTTAAAAAAAGATGACCGGTAAGGGGATCTCAACCCTTGGCTTGGTGTTGTCAGCACCACGCTCAGCCAGTGAGCAAACCGGCCATCCCTATATAGGATCCAAACCCGTGGCCTTGGTGTTATCAGCACCGCACTCTACCGAGTAAGCCACGGGCCGGCCCTAGCCCCAAAGTCTTAACTCATTCTAGCATCAACCCCAAAGTCCAAAGTCCAGAGTCTCATCTAAAGCAGACATGGGTGAGACTCACGGCATGATTCATCCTGAGGCAAATTCCCTCCAGCTGTGAGCCTGTGAAATTAAACAAGTTTTCTACTTCCAAAATATAATGGTGGGACAGACATAGGATAGACATTCCTATTCCAAAAGGGAGAAATAGATAAGAAAAAGGAGTACCTGGTCCCAAATAGGTCCAACACCCAACAGGGCAAACAAATTTTAGGGCTCCAGAATAAAGTTCCTTGACTCCATGTCCTGCCTTCTGGGCACACTGGGACAGGGTCTGGGCCCTCAAGACTTCAGGCAGCCCCACTCCCATAGCTTCGCTGGGCTCAGCCCACACAGCAGCTCTCATAGGATGAGTATCATACTGCAGGTCTCCTAGGCTGGTGTTGCACGCTGGTAGTTTTACCTTTCTGGGGTCTTGAGGTAGCTCCAACCCATGGCTCTGCTGGGCATTGCCCTAGAGGGCACTCTCTGTAGTGGCTCTGCCCTATGGCAGTTCCCTGCCTGGGCCCTGAGGCCCTCTGAGTCATTTTTTAAAGTCCAGATAGAGGCCACCATTGCTCTGCAGCCTGCACATTCCGTGCATCTGCAGAATTGGCACCACGTGAACGCCACCAAGGCTTACCATGCACACCCTCTGACAAATATGCTAATCCATCATTCTTAAATTCTGCCTTCCATAAAGCCCTCAGGCATGGACACAGTTCAGTCAAGTTCTTTGCCACTTTGTGGCACAAGAATGACCTTTACTCCAGCTTCCAAGGCCTTGTTCCTCATTTCCATCTGATACCTCAGCAGAATTGCCTTGACTATCTATATTTATACTAGCACTCTGATCACAACCACTTACACAATCTCTAAGAAGTTTCATGCTTCGCCTACAGCTCTTACCTTCTGAGCCCTCACTGGAATCGCCCTTAATGCTCCATTCATGGCAGTACAGGCTTTTTCTAGCATGAACTTCAAAACTGTTCCAGCCTCTACTCATTATCCAGTTCCAAAGCCACTTGCACATTTTTGGGTATTTGTTACAGCAACACCCCACTTCTCTGGTACCAATTTTCTGTCTTAGTCTGTTTTGCGCTGCTATAACAGAATACCACAGATTGAGCAATTTATAATAAACAGAAACTGATTGGCTCACAGTTCTGGAGGCTGAAAAGTCCAATATTGATGAGGGCCCAGCATCTGGTGAGGACCTTCCTGCTGTGTCATAATGCAACGAAAAGTGAGGGCAAGAGAGAAAGCAAGAGAGAGACGGACTTGCCCTTTTATTTTTTTATTTTATTTTATTTATTTATTTTTTTGTCTTTTTCCGTGTCCGGCAACGGATCGCAACCCTCAGTGTCGCCCCCACACCGGACCAGGACCGGCAACAGGACCGCAAGCCTCGGTGTTGCTCCCACGCCTCGCTCAGCCAGTGAGCGGGAACCGGTCTGTATGTGGGATCCAAACCCTCCGGCGGGAGTGCCGCTGCACGAAGTTATACGAATCCGAACCCTCGGACGGGAGCGCCGCCGCGCTTCCCAAGCGGCGCACTATCCAGTGCGCCACCGGGCCGGCCCCAACTTGCCCTTTTATAATGAACCCACTCCTACAATAATGGGATTACTTCATTCGTGAGGGTGGAACTCTCATGGCCTAAGCACCTCTTAACAATGGCAGTTAACCTTCCAACACATGCTTTTGGGGGGACACATTCAAACTGTAATACCTATTTTCAGTGATATGCTTGTAAATATTCAATATACTCTGGGGCAGAGGAATCCAGATTTGTATCTTTCCCAATTTTCATGGTATAAATACTTCCACCATGGCCTATTGCAAGCTACTAATAGTTTAAAAGTCACCTTACCAAATTCCTGAACAATCCTAAACATTAGCTCTCACCAATTGGCACAAGCCTGTCCCAGCATGGCTTACAGCCAGTTCAAATGTACTTACACAAAAGAACATTGCTTAGTCTGTCCTGAGTTCTGGACAAAAATCAGCCCTTTCCTAGTTCCCAGACAAGGTGAATTCAGTTTACCTGATCAATGGATTCTACATTCTGCACCATGGAGAAATCAGCCACCTTCAGTTGGCTGTCACTCAGGCCCAAGTGGCATCAGCACCTGCCTCTCTGCCCAGGTTGCCAGCCCTCGTGGCATGTGTATGTCTCTACTTATAAAAAGCAGGCCACTGATTGCCCCTCCCCAGGTCCACCTTGCCATGGGGCCCAAATAAGGTCACATTCCAAGGTTCTAGGTGGACATGAATTGTGAGCGGATGCTATGTAACCCAGTATAAATGGTTAGACATACAGATGGGGGGTTAGACATAGAGACAGATTAAAGGACAGACATTGGATGGAGGGTGTTATGAGCAGAATTGTATCCCCCCACCAACCAAGAATTTATATGTTGCAATCCTAACCCCTAGTGTTTCAGAATGTGACTGTATTTGGAGATAGGGTCTTCAAAGAGGTTATTAAGTGAAAATGAGGTCACTAGGGTAACCATAATCCAATAACTGGTGTTCTTTTTTTTTTTTTTTTTTGTGACCGGTAAGGGGATCGCAACCCTTGGCTTGGTGTCGCCCGCACCGTGCTCAGCCAGTGAGCGCACCGGCCATCCCTATATAGGATCCGAACCTGTGGCGGGAGCGCCGCTGCGCACCCAAGCGCTGCACTCTCCTAAGTGCGCCATGGGGCCGGCCCAATAACTGGTGTTCTTATAAGAAGAGAAAATTTGGACACAGACACACAAAGAGGGAGAACGCCACCTGAACATGAAGACAGCCACCTACAAGTCAAGGAGAGAGGCCTCAGAAGAAACCAAACCTGCTGACACCTTGAACTTGGACTTCCAGCCTCCAGAACTGTGAGACAATAAATTTCTGCTCTTTAAGTCCCCTAGTCTGTGCTACTTTGTTTCCTCAGCCCTAGCAAACAAATAAATCTGTATAGAAATATATAGAAAAAGGGCCGGTCCGTGGCTCACTTGGGAGAGCCTGGTGCTGACAACATCAAGTCAAGGGTTAAGATCCCCTTACTGATCATCTTTAAAAAAAAAAAAAAAAAGGAAAGAAATATGTAGAAAAAAAGAAAGTGTCCCTCTGAGGGGACTTGGATGGAAGGGCTTAATGGGAATCTGTTATTTGTATCAGTAAAAAGAAAATGTTTAAAAAGTGAATTTTTAAAAGAAACAAAAGATTCTTCTTCACGTGATTTAGTCCCCATCTCAAGGCTCACAATCAGAGCAGGGAAACAAGGAGAGCAGAGGTTATGGATTAGCCCAGGGCCACACTCTCCAGCGGCTGAGAGAGACCTTCAGACCAGCTGTCTCACCCGAGGCCTGCAGCCGTCGGGAAGGAGAGCACGCACTGAGCAGGCAGCCCCTCCAGCAGGTGCCCGTGGCTGCCAAACCCATTGCTAGCTCCACACCACCAATTCCAGTGTGTTCTCTGGAGGAATCCCCACATCGGGCCTAGAACCCCTCTAGTGACAGCCACATCGCAATCTCTCTCTCTCTCTCTCTTTTAGTTACAATAAAGGTGTTCGTGTTGTTATACCCTCTGCTCTAGATTAATGTGTGCCCACAGTGCCTCTGATTCGGAATCTTGCTCGTGCGGGTGTGCTTTCTAATTAATTGAGGGAGAAATTCAGGCTATCCTTAAGACCTGGAGATTGTGCCTGGAAAGAGTCTAAGGCAAGTTGCAAGAGGCCATCCAAGGCTGTGAGGAGATGGCAACGCAGGCCACAATCTCTGCCCTAGAAAGGCTATGAAATAGGGTCAGGATGCCCATCCCCTCCTCCTGGAATGGTCCCCCAAGCACCCCCATCTTCCCCTCTCCCTCCCCACCAAGACCCAGCCAGTTACATCCCCTCCAGGGACCTGGACCATGGGGACTGCCAAAGATCCCATTTCAACATGGGGAGCAACTGGATATGGTGTGGGCCTTGACAGGGAATGAAACAAGATGTGACTGACCTTTTGTCCGACCTTGACTTTGGCAGGCTCTAAAACAGGCGCGTAGGAGTAGCAGACGGTGCTGGCAGTCCACGTGGTGGCCTCCTCTCTCTTCCTTGCCCGCCTGGTCCATAGGTTCAGGGAAGGGCATGAGCAGAGTCCCAGCTCCAGCTCAGCCTGATCGGATTGGCTGAGCCAGTTATGGGGCCCCATTCCCCTTGTCCGTGATTGGTTTACAAATTGGCGTGTGATGCACCCCTGGCCATCGAGACAGGCAGGAACATCTGCTGGGGACTGATTATTTGCTCTTAAAGAACAGCACAGCGAGTCTTCCCACAGGACGGACGAGACTGCGTGGCCCTGCAGCTGCCATCTTGCCAACAGAGGAGGTGGGGCACGGTCAGCATGCTGAGGGTGGCCGAGGGGGAAAGGATACTGGATTTTCCCCCAGATACTGTTTTCTGGGTTTTTTTAAATTGCAAATTGACAATTTACAATTGTATACATTTAGGAGGTACAAAGTGATGTGATTTGTGATTCCTGATGGCAACACATTGAGCTGCTGAAGTAGCCAGCCCTGGAGTTGCCCTGCCTGAGGACAGCCGGGGATGTGGGATGATAAAGCCGCCTTGCTTAGGCTGTTCGAATTGCGTTTCCTGTCACCCATGGCTGCGACCACCCTAACAGATGCAAGAGGAGACCTCCCCCAGCTCACCAAACCCAGCCCCTTCATTTTCCCCCCAGCAGTCGGTGTGTATTTGCTATCTTGCCTGTTGGGGGGCTCCCTCAGCCCCACCTTGCTCCAGCTCAGGTGCATGCTGAGCCCCTCCCAGACTATTACTGGAGAGTCTTGGAGCGTTTCTTGCCCCAGTTCTCACCAAACACAATGCTTCCTCTGAAGGAGGGCAGAGGGCACAAATTTAGATTTTGTCCCCCCCAATGAAACAAATTAATATGTAGTTGGTTCCAAACTGTAAGTCAACAGCAGGAATGAAGCAGTTTGGAGCTATGGGCTGTGACCCCCTGGCAAGATCTGGCCTTGCCGTGGCTTATTCTATGACATGGGCAAGTCACTTTCTGTCGCTCTGGCCCTCGGCTCCTCATGTGTAGACACTGGGGTTGAATGGGCCTCTCCCAGCTGGTACGTGTCTCATCTGTTCCATTGAAAACAATGGCCCCAGTGTATCAGCCAGGCCAGAGCAAGCCTCTCACACCCCAGACTCATTCAGCCTCAGGAACTGTGGGGGCAGCTCCCCCACAGTGGCCTGGAGACACTGATGTCAGGCTTGTGACTTTAGCACCCACATGCTGGCTGATAGGACCTATGCCTTCCAGTCTCTCAAGTGTAACTAAATGGTTGTCTGACAGGACCCATGAGGCTGGAGTGAGCACCCTTCTCTAATTACTTGCCTGCCTATGAGGCAGCCCACCTTGTGCCCAACACCTACCAAGCAGGCCTTGCCCTCGGGGGTCCTGCTCGCATATATACAGGGTATACACTCTCCACTCAGCTAACCTAGATGGGTCCTCCTTCCTGGCACCGAGAGTCCTCGGAGCTCCCAGTGAGGCTCGGACTCAGCCCTCCTAGAGTCCAGCCTCCCCCTGCTCTCAAGGATGCCCCAGCCTGACCTGAGCCCAGCTGTCATAGGTTTCCAACATGCTATTTCACCCTGGGCTGCTGGTGGCTGCCTGACTTGCTCCTGACTGTAACACATAACACCTACAAGACACTTCCTGCTACAGACTGAATGTTTGTGTCCCTCCAAGTTCATATGTTGAAGTCCCAACCCCCAGTGGGGCTGCATTTCGAGATAGGGCCTAAAGAAAGTAATTAAGATTAAAGGAGGTCTTAAGAATGAGGCCCTGAGCTGATAGGATTAGTGTCCTTATAAGAAGAGGCACCTCATAAGAAGAGAGCTCCCTTGCTGTCATTGTCACTGTCTCTCCACGGGCACACACTGAGGAAAGACCATGTGAGGATGCAGTGAGAAGGCAGTCATCTATAAGCCAGGAGGAGGGCTCTCGCAGAACCCGACTGTGCTGGGGCCCTGGTCTCGGACTTCCAGCCTCCAGAACTGCTCTCTAATCCTCAACCCACTGGGGTCCCCTTGGCCTCTCTGGGGGTTTTAGCCCAGGGCATTGACAGGCCCCTCTTTAAGGACCCATCCCAACCTCCAACCTTCTTTTTCTGTTTGTTTGTTTTGGTGGCCAGCTGGCATAGGGATCACACCCTTGACCTTGGTGTTACAACACGGTGCTCTAACCAGCTGAGCTATCCAGCCAGCCCGAACCTTTTCATGCTGCTCTCCTCTCCCAGCTCAGATAATTCGTGTCTCCTTCGTGGTAGGGGTCGCTTCTCTAGCTCACAAGCCAAGAATAAGTCTTCTATTTCTCTTTGAATTTCTGCCATAACAATGCCACTCAGAGGGCGAGAGCCAAAGGCCTCGTTGGGGCAGGATGTACGATGGGGTAAAAAACACAAGAGAGAAACTCTGTCTGGATTTGGGTGGGGGGGTGGGCCAAGCCCAACAATTAATTCCTTAAAATATGATGCCCACTGTCTCCAAAGGCTGGGTCCTGGGAGGCACGTGCCCAGCGGACACTCTGATCTGGAAAACGGAGGAGAGGGAGGATTAGAGAAGCAGGAGGGTAGGGGATGGGGCCATGTCCAGGGCTTGGGGATGGGCAAGGAATTCCACTGCTGAGACCACAGTCTGTCCTCCCAGGGGCCTGACTGAGCCAACCCAAGTTTGCCTGGGCTTGTCCTGAATTGACCAGGATTATGTCTGCCACGTAATGGAATGTGAACTTAAGCCAGGAATTCAGTTCAAGCACAGAAATTTTTTTAAAATGAGATCTTTTTGCATAGCTGAATTGCTGCTGCTGCACATCGTTTAAAGTGTTTAAAGGTAAATGATCTACAGCACCGTAGAGAGACTACAGTCAACAACGAATTACTATACAACTTCAAGTAGCCAGTCAAGAGGACGCTGAATGTTCCCAACACAAAGAGGTGACAAATGTTTGTGGCGAGGGATATGCTAAGTACCCTGATTTGATCATCACATAGTGTACAAATGTACCCAAGTATCACATTGTACCCCATAAATATATACAATTACCATGGGTCAATTAAGAAAAAATAAAAGAAAAAAAAAACCCTTCAGAGATAGAGGTTGATTACAGGGCACCAGAAACTGGGGGGAAGGAATCATGAGAAGTTATTGTCTAATGGGTACAGGGTTCATGTTTAGGATGATGAGAAAGTTTTGGAACCAGGTGGCGGCAGTGTCTCACAGCCCTGCGAATGGAATGAATTCCATGCAATTGTATGTTTAAAAATGCTTAAAGGGCCGGCCTGGTGGCGCACTGGAGAGTGCGCCGCTTGGGAGCGCAGTGGCGCTCCCGCCGAGGGTTCGGATCCCATGTGGAGACCAGTTCCTGCTCACTGGCTGAGCACGGTGCAGGCGCAACACCGAGGGTTGCGATCCCGTTACCGGTCAGTAAAAAAAAAAAGACAAAAAGGAAAAATGCTTAAAATGGCAATCCTTACGTTGTATATATTTTACCACAATAATGAAAAAAAAAAGGTAAATGAGATTTTGTTCTCAAAAAGAGCACAGGGTCTTTCAACTGGGAAGAGGTCTGGGAGCCAGCCTAGCATGTGCTTCTGCAGAGTCAGGAGAGATGGGCTCCAACCCGGGTTGTGCCACAACTGGCCATGTGCCCTTGACCAAGACCCTAGCCTCTGAGTCTGTGGTATCATTAATGCTGCTGACAAGTAGTCCCCATTCTCCCTATGTGCCTCTCTCTCTGTTTCTCTCTGTTTCTCTGTATCTGCCTCTGTCTCCATCAGCCTCTGCCTCTGTCTCCCTCTCTCACACACACTTTGAAATCCTGTCTCAAGACTCCCCATCATGGGCCGGCCCGTGGCTCACTCGGGAGAGTGCAGTGCTGATAACACCAAGGCCCCGGGTTCGGATCCCATATAGGGACGGCCGGTTCGCTCACTGGGTGAGCGTGGTGCTGACACACCAAGTCAAGGGTTAAGATCCCCTTACCGGTCATCTTTTAAAAAAAAAGAAAAAAAAAATGACTCCCCATCATTTCCTGCCTCTCTATGTCTGTCCCTCGTTGCCAGGCCTCAGGCTCTGACAGCTGCCTGCTGCCAGCTTCAGGGCTGCTGTGGCTCCTGCAGCCGGCTCTTGCTGTGTGTCCCCTCTTGGCCCAGGAGCCGACCGTGTTCCCCAGTATGGCCTCCCCCTTGCAGCAGACCCCTGCTTCCAGAGCCTGGGGAGATGTGGCTGCAAAGTCCCCCTCCAGTCCTCGATCCTGCGCTGGGCATCCCCATGCCTGGCCCTGCTGGCCTCCCACGCCTGTTCCTCTGTCCCCAGAGCCTTCTGCCCAGTCTAGCACTAAACATGTTCTGCGGGGTTTGGACTCCTGTCTGCACACCCCTTTCCTCATCCCTCAGCACCCCGTCTTCCCTCTGAGGAAGGATCTTGCCCCTTGGCTCTTTCTTCTCCACTCTGTGCAGACCCGGTGCCTCATCCCAAGGAGGACGGCTGCTGCCCCTCTCCCAGCTCAGTCCTCCCCTGTCTGCACTTATTTCCAGGGTGGGCCTTCGGGGCTTCTGGGACACACCATGTTCCTACAGGCACCACTCCCCTCAGCCTGCCCTGCCCACGCAGCCCCTCACACAGCCCCCCACCTGCCAGAGGCTGCAGGTACCCAGATGCTCTGCAGAGCCCTAGGCTCACCTTCCTGCCCTGGGAGACAGCTGGGCATCCAGCTGCCTCCATCCTGGTGATGGAGGGCCCTCTGCTGGTGTCTTCCCCAGGGGGTGTCCTGACTTTTGAGGTGCTCTGTTCCTATGCAGGCCCACCTATGGTGGGCAGGGACACCCCGAGTTCCTTGCCAGGTTGGAAAGTAAAGGGAAAAGTCAGCCACTGATTCTCTTTTGGGGGACATGCTCTACGGCCTTGGCGCCCGGTGGCTGTTCAGAACTTTCCCTCCGTCATCCTTCATTGTTCCTTCCCTCAGTCCTCCCCAGCAACAGACACCACAGGAAGATGAGTTCCAGTTCTAAGCCAGGGGCCTTAAATTCAAATGCAGGGAACGTCGGCTAATGCATCAGTGAGTGTCACAGCCCGGCAGATAAGCCTGGGCCTCTTGGTCTGTCGCCCTCCCTCTTGTGGTAGACACAGGTTTCCAGCTCTCAGCCCTGGGCTCTCCCTTCATGCCCTGCAGGGGAGATGAGCTTGGCCTCCTGCCGGCTCCCAGGTAGACACTTTAAGGTGTCCTGGGGCACACAGGTTGCAGACTGGCAACCCCGGCTGCTTCTGGCCCATTGCCATGTGTTTCAGTAGGTTTGCACCAAACAAAGCAATGAATAGGTTTACCATTAAAAAACTGGAAGATTTCCCATATCAACCTGGATTTGCAGCTCTTATTAAAAAATAATTTTAAAAAGGCTTGGCCACATTGGGCCTTAATTCTAGCCACAAGGGTATGGAGCTGAGTGGTGGCTGCCCCAGTCCCTGGACAGTGCCCACCACGCCCACCTGCCTGACATCCTGCTGCACTCACTCAGTGCCAGCGCCCATCATGCCCCTGTGGCCTGCAGTGTCGCTGCTGCTGCTGGCCCAGGTTGAGGCAGCACCCCCCGTTGGGCAGGGATTTCACAGTGCCTCAGCCGCCTTGTCAGACTGCCCTGCTGCTGGACACTGAGAGGCCTTGCCCCAGCCACGGGGTGGCCCTGCAATGTAGGAATGGCATTATGAGCCGGGGCACAAGGACGGGGTTCTCTCCACCTCCGGCCCTGACTGGGAGTGGCCCTGGGCAGGCTCATACCTGCCCAGGCTGCAGCTTCCCCTCGGGTGAGGAATGCCCATTTATCAATTTTTATAAACAGCTTTGTGCTATAGTTGACATACAATAACTGCACAGATTTAAATTGTACAATTTGACAAATTTTGTATCATACACACCTGTGAAACTATTACCACAAAGAAGGTCGTGAACACAGCAATTACTCCCAAAAGTTTCCTCCTGCCTCCCACCTCCCGTATCCAGGCAACCACCGATTTGCTCTTTGTCACTGTAGATTCGCTCTCCTTTTCTAGAATTGCTTGTCTGGCTTCTTTCACTCAGCACAAGTATTTGGAGTTCATTCCTGTTGTGCTTATCAACAGTTCACTTTTCACCCTGGTACTATTCCAATGTACGGACATATCACCATTTGTTCCTGTTCACCTGTCCATGGACATTGCAGTTGTTTCCAGTTCGAGGTGATTACAAATAAAGCTGCTATGAATATTCATGGATAAATCTTACCGTGGCTATCTGCTTTCCTTCTCTTGAGTCAATAACTAGGAGGGGAATGGCTCGATCTTATGGTACATGTATGTCTAGCTTTTCAAGAAAGTGCCAGACTGTTTCCCAACGTGATTACATCACTTTACATTCTCACCAGTATTGTATGAGAGAGAGGTCCAGCTCCTCCACATCCTAACCAGCCTTTGTCATTTAAGTCTTTGTAATTGTAGACTTTCCACTGGGTATACAGTGGGATCTCATTGTGGTTTTAACCTTTACTTCCCCAATGACTAATAGTGCTGAGTGTCTTTGCTTGTGCTTGTTAGTCATCAGCATATCATCTTTGGTGAAATGTCCCAATCTTTGGGTTTCTTTGTTTTTGTTTTTGTTTTTTTTAAATTGGGTTGTTGGTTTCCTTATTATTGAGATTTGAGAATTCTTTTTATATTCCAGACATAAGTCCTTTTTCATATATGTGGTTTACAATATTTTCTCCTAGCCTGTGGCTGGTCTTCTCATTTTCTTTTCTTTTTTTTTTTCCTTTTTGTCTTTTTTCGTGACCGGTAACGGGATCACAACCCTTGGTGTCGCGCCCGCACCACGCTCAACCAGTGAGCGGACCGGTCTCTATATGGGATCCAAACCCTCGGTGGGAGCGCTGCTGCACTCCCAAGCGCCACACTCTACCGAGTGTGCCACCGGGCTGGCCCTGGTCTTCTCATTTTCTTAACAGAGTCTTTTTTTTTTTTTTTAAAGATGACCGGTAAGGGGATCTTAACCCTCGACTTGGTGTTGTCAGCACCACGCTCACCCAGTGAGCTAACCAGCCATCCCTATATGGGATCCGAACCTGTGGCCTTGGTGTTATCAGCACCGCACTCTCCTGAGTGAGCCACGGGCCGGCCCTTAACAGAGTCTTTTAAAATGCAGACGTTCTTAGTGTTGAGGAAGTTTAATTTATACATATTTTTTCTTTTATGGATCATGTTTTCGGTGCTGTATCAAAGAAATCTTTGGCAACCCAACATCACAGCATATGGTCTATCTTGGTAAATGTTTTGTGTGCATTTGACAAAAATGTTTATTCTACTGTCATTGGGTGGAATATTCTACAAATGTCAGCCAGGTCAAGTTGTTTAATAGTTTTGTTCAAGTCTTCTATATGCTTGTTGGTGTTCTGGCTTCTTGTTCTATCAGTTATTGAGAGGCAAGTGTTAAAACCTGCAACTAGACTTGTGGGTTTGCCTATTTCTGCTTGCACTTCTATCCGCTTTTGCTTCAGGTATTTTGAATCTCTGAGATTAGGTATATAAATGACTGGAAATGTTACATCATCCTGATCATTATAAAATAATCTTTCTCTTATCCCTGGTAATATTTGCTCTGAAATATATTTTGTGTGATATTAATATATCCATCCCAGCCTCCTTTTGATTAGTTTTAACATGGCATATTTTTCCATTGTTACTTTGAACCTATTTGGATGTTAATATTTAAAGTGGATTTCTTGTAAGCAGCATAGACTTGAGTCTTATTTTTTTATTTACTTTGGCAACCCATGCCTTTTAATTGGGATATTTAGACAACTGACACATAATGTGATTTTTATGGTTGGGTTTAAATCCACCATCTTGCTATTTCTCTTCTAGTTGTTTTGCTTATACCTTATTCCACTTTTGCTCTTTTTCTGCTTTCTCTTGGATTGAGTATTTTTGTGATTTCATCTTATCTCCTTTGTAAGCTTATTAGTTATAATTCTTTGTTGTTATTTTAATTGTTGCTTTAGGATTTATAGTATACACTCTCAATATATCACAGTGTAACTTCAAGTTGTATTATGCCATCTCCATTATAATATATTTCAAATAGCATAAGAATTTTAGAACAGCAACTTCCATTTTTTCTTTGCTGGTTTTTATAATGCTGTCAAACATTTTTACTTCTCCATACATTATGAACCCCATGATACATTGTTATTTCCTTTGCTTTAAACAGTCAATTCTCTTTGAAAGAAATGAGAAGAAAGTCTTTCATATTTACCCCAACAGTTACCATTTCCAGTGCTCTTTATTGCTTTCTTTTTCTTTTTATTTTTTTTGTCTTTTTCATGACCGGTAAGGGGATCACAACCCTTGGTGTGGGGCCGCCCGCACTGCGCTCAGCCAGTGAGTGCACCAGCCAGTCCTACATAGGATCCGCACCCATGGCGGGAGCGTCGCCATGCTCCCAGCGCTGCACTCTCCCGAGTGCGCCATGGGGCCGGCCCTTATTGCTTTATTTTTCCACCTGGTGTCATTTTCCCTCAGCAAGAAGGATTCTTTAACAATTCTTTTTTTTTTTTTGTCCTTTTTGAGACCGGCCGCACTGCGCTCAGCCAGTGAGTGCTGTGAGCGCACCGGTCATCCCTATGTAGGATCCGAAACCGCGGCAGGAGTGCTGCTGCGCGCCCAGCGCCACACTCTCCCGAGTGCGCCACAGGCTCGGCCGAGTTATGTATGTTTTTAAAAAAAAAAAAAAAAAAAAAAACTTACCTTTCAGCATCAAAAGATATTTTTGCTAGGTATAGAATTCAAGGTCAACAGTTGTTATTTTCTTTCAGTTCTGTGAAAATGCAGCTCCAGTATCTTCTGGTTTATACTGGGTCTGATATGAGGTCTGCTCTTACTTCTATCTTTGTCCCTTTCTGTGTAACATATTTTTTCTCTGGCTGCTTTTCATATTTTTCTCTTTACCGCTAATTTTAAGCAATTTACTTATGATGTGCCTTGGTGTAGTTTTCTTCATGTCTCCTGTGCTTGATACTTATTTTGTTTCTTGAACCGTGGGTTTATAGTTTTCATCAAATCTGGAATTTTTTTTTTTTTTTGTGACCGGTAAGGGGATCGCAACCCTTGGCTTGGTGTCGCCTGCACCGCTCTCAGCCAGTGAGCACACTGGTCATCCCTATATAGGATCCGAACCTGCGGCCTCAGTGCTCCCAGCGCTGCTGCGTTCCCAGCGCCACACTCTCCCGAGTGAGCCATGGGGTCGGCCCAAACCTGGAAATTTTTTTTTTCCTTTTTGTCTTTTTTACTGACCGGTAACGGGATCACAACCCTCGGTGTCGTGCCCGCACCGCGCTCAGCCAGTGAGTGGGAACCGGTCTCCACATGGGATCCGAACCCTCGGCAGGAGCGCCGCCGCACTCCCAAGCGGCGCACTCTCCAGTGCACCACCAGGCCGGCCCAAACCTGGAAATTTTTGATTATCATTTCTTCAAGTATCTCTTTCCGTCCTCAACTCCAATTACATGTACATGTGCCATTGTTTCACACTTCACTGCTGCTCTGCTCCTTCTTTTCAGCCTTCTTTCTCTCTGTATTTCACTTCAGACACTTTCTGTTGCTATGTCTCCAAGATTATTAATATTTTCACTTGCGGTATGTAAGCTACTTTTAATCCCACACAGTGTAGTTTTCACATCTGTAGAGCTAGGGCTAGGTCTGGTGCTCACAAACCCCCCGAGCCCATTCACAAACCCTTCACATGCAGGTCTATGAGCTAGGTAACCGGCAAAAAGGTCCTTGGAGGCTTGGTTGAAGTAGGAACAGTCTTTATTCAGCACACACACATCTAAAAGCTAGGCAATACAAAGGAGAAAGTCTGAAACTCCACTGCTATGGGCAAAGTCCAAAGAGAAACTGAAACCGAGCAGCTGCCAGCAGAGTAAACATGCTCTAGGTTTAGACCTGAGCTCTCTGCCTGCCAGCCTGCTTCACAAACTGAAGAACACACAATAGCAACAAACTAAAAAGATACATTGGTGCACATGAGCACTAACTCCACCCACACAACTTGTTTACAAGAAAGTTGAGGGAGCCTCACTAAATTATCCTATTTTCCCCACAATCCACCCCTTCAGGGTCCCTCGCCATACAATCTATGCATTCAAAATCTTCCACGATATTTCCTTAGTGAGGATAAATGACCTTTTTATTTATACAACCTATTGTCTGTTCGATATGGCTTAAGGCTTGTCTTATAGTTCTGTCCTTTAGTCACACATGTCCAGTTAGTAGTCATCATTGGTGTCATTTTCCATGGGAATCTTCTAGTCATACTGATGTGAAGTTCAGTGCATATTCAATAGATGATCATGCCAATGTATGTATGTACCCAGTTGACTCTGGGGCAGTGCCTGCAGCCAGAACACTATGGGCAAAAAGACAGAAGGGTTATTGGTACCAATAGGGGAAGTTCTCACCCCTCTGGTAAGATACATGCCAGTTTGCCCTCCTGAGAAGAGATGGTTTCAGGAATAGGTATTAAACCTGGTTTGGGGCTTCACAAGTCCATACAAACAGAAGACCAGTAACTCTCTGACTTTGGCAGTGGTCCCACAAGATCCACCTGTCACCGTGTCAGGGGCACTCTCATATCAGTTACCATAAAAGGCAGTTCCAGAGTGTTCTTTAGTCTAGGTGTAGATTAGATCTGCTGATAAGGCATGACCCTTCTGGGATGTCTAGTGAATATCTCATGTGTTCAATGAGATCTCTCTTTTCTGGCTGGTGGAAACTTAAGTGGTTCCTGGCTCTGTGTAAGAGTTGAGAATTGTTTGACATACAGTCATTGTTCTTTCCCAGGCAGTTGGTTTTTGTCTGGCTTTGTAAAAATTATTCAAAATATTTTAACATTTGTACATATTTGTGGAGTACAGTGTGTTGTTTCAATATATGCGTGTACTACACAATGATTCACTTAGGGTAGATAGCATAGCTTTGTACCCATCAGTCCACCACTTCTCCCCACTTCTGCCCGGCTTTGCGGGGTTCCATTCTACACATTCACTTATTAGTATTCAGCCAAAAGCTTGAGATCCCCATAAAGATTTCTGGAGTTTTTCTCTATCTGGATTCTTTGCCTCTGGTATTCTGCCTCCCAGATTCTGCTCATAGCCTCCCAAACACTAATCTCATTTTCCTCTACTCAGTAAGACTGCTGTGCTCTGCTTGGGATCCCCTTCCTATACCCACATTCTAGAAATTGCCTCCAGGCAGAAAACCAGGGGGTCCCAGAGCTTCCCTCATCTGTGTTCTTTCTCTCCTGCTCGGCATGATGCTTCCCATCTGCAATTGGTTGTTTCATGTGTTGTATCTAATTTTCTAATTGTGTATGGCAGGGGCAAATTCCAAAGCATTTACTTCTTCATAGGTGAAAGAAGAGGTCGGGCAGGGGAATGTTGCTTTTTACTATATGCCCTTCTGCTCTGTTTGATTTTTCTTTCTTTCTTTTTTTTTTATACAACGATCATGTATCACTTTTATAACAAACATAATAAAGTGTTTCAATTTTTAAAATTACTAACAGTGTCCATCTAGATTTGGGTTAGAACTCTCTTATATACTGATGTCAAAGGACCTGGTTCAATTAGAGAGGTGTTACATGGGAGGGTTTCCTCATGGCCTGAAATATAGCCCCTTTTTTGATGGCAAGGTATGAGATTCGGGTTCAAGTCTCAGCTCTGTTCTGCAAAGATTTCGTGGCCAAGGGTCAGTGTCAGAGCCTCTCTGAGCCCTCCTCTTGGCCCTGAGGTCAGTCTGACTTCAGAGCGTGGGGCCACGTGGCTTTAGTCATTACTGGGTTCGGCTGCTCCCCGCCCCCAGCCACCTGGTGAGAAGGGAGCTGTTCTCCAGTGGCATTCACCAGCACCTCCCTTATTCTTTAAAATGTTCTTTATTGATACCTTTTAAATTCCAAAAAAGAAAACATCCTAGTAACCAGTGAAACCATCCCAAAATGTATAGAGCCAAGGCTCTTCGTCTCCATTGGAACCAACCCCTGACCCTCTCCCCCTGCACCCAGAAGCAGACAACATTAGCAGCCGGGGGTGTTGGACTGTCCCCCCTTCTTCTCACTCACACCTACATGCAGAGGATTCTGGACACTTGTGGGATCGGGGAATGCCTGTTGTAACCAAAATTGTGTGTATATACGTGGGTGTGAGGGTGTGGTGTGTATACATACGTGCGTGTATGTGCATAAAATCCCCCCTGCAGCTTGGTTGTATCACTTGACAGCATGGGGCATGGGCCTATCCACCATTAGCAGAGACAGATAGAACTATACAGTTTTTCAGTTCTTTGAGCATATATTTCCTACATATATCATTGTACACAAGTAGACACATATATGCTTTTGCTTGGTTTTTTTATTGTGAAGTTTTTTCTTCTTTCTTCACCTGTCCCCCTTTCACGATAGCCTTCTCCTCCCCTGCTTTCCTCTCTCCTCCCACCTTCTCCCTGACGTCCTTCCTCCCTTTTCTCCACCCGTCTACCCCACGTTGCCTGCGCACAGACACACACGCACACATACCCACATACACACGTAATCTTGTATGTATTCTCCCAGAACTTTCTCCATGCTGATATAATCACATCAGACTTGTATACCCACGTGTGCATGTATGCATGTG
Source organism: Galeopterus variegatus (assembly GCF_000696425.1). Taxonomy (NCBI): domain Eukaryota; kingdom Metazoa; phylum Chordata; class Mammalia; order Dermoptera; family Cynocephalidae; genus Galeopterus; species Galeopterus variegatus. Next base: position 224,153 of record NW_007726467.1, read on the forward strand.
TGTGTGTATACATAGGAGATTTTGGCCCTTGTTTGTTTTACAAAGTGGAATTACATTAAACACGCATCTTTGCAAATATCTCATGGAAATCCTACAAGTCCTTCATCTCATTGCTGCAGAATGCTCCACATGAGGGTGTGTCTTAACTCATTTACTCTCCATCCATTGACACACTTCCCTCTGTGCCTGGTCTCTGCTCGAAGTGCTGCAGTAAACAACATTTTTCATCTGTCTTAATGTGCTGGTGTTTCTACTTCTATAATTGCAGCACTGAGGAATATGTGTATTTTTTATTCTAGTACAGGTTGCCAAATTGCTGTTTACAAAAGCTGAAGCAGTACCGGTAATAGAGACTCTCCAGCCACAGCTGCTGCTGCCGCCCTCCAGGATGTAAAGGGATACTGTACTGTGACTTTCACTTGCATTCAGCCAACCACCAGTATGTTTGGGCATTTTCTTCGTTTGTTTAGGGGCCATTTGGATTGCTTTTCTGTGAATTTTCTATTCATATTATTTGTTGTCCATTTAAAAAATTCCGTTGTCTTTTCTTACAAATTTGTAAGAGTTCTTTGAATAGTAGAGACTCTGTTTTATAAAATGATCCTTTGTCCTCTATATTGCAGATAGCATTTTCCCCATATGTTCTTTATTAACTTTGCTTATTGTATCTTTTACTATGCAAAGATTTAAATGATTATATAATCAAACATATCTGTCTTTTCCTTTAAAACTCCTGAATTTCCTGTTTTGTTATTTATTTATTTATCTTTATTTTTAATTTTTTTCAAAAAGATGACCGGTAAGGGGATCTTAACCCTTGACTTGGTGTTGTCAGCACCACGCTCACCCAGTGAGCAAACCGGCCATCCCTGTATAGGGATCCAAACCCGTGGCCTTGGTGTTATCAGCACCGCGCTCTCCCAAGTGAGCCACGGGCCGGCCCTGAATTTCCTATTTTGGCTAGGAACTAATCTCCTAGCTTTTCTCCAGTTTTGTTTTTGTTTGGTTTTGGCTGTTTTAACATTTTTTTTTTTTTAAATTTTTTAAAGATGACCGGTAAGGGGATCTCAACCCTTGGCTTGGTGTTGTCAGCACCACGCTCAGCCAGTGAGTGAACCAGCCATCCCTATATGTGATCTGAACCTGTGGCCTTGGTGTTATCAACACCGCACTCTCCCGAGTGAGCCACGGGCCGGCCCCTGTTTTAACATTTATAACTTCATCCAGAATTCACTTTGGGATGTGGGGCATGATAAGGTTCAGTATATCCCCTTGTGATGGAGAGCCAGGTTGGCCAGGGCCACTGAAGGGACACAGGAGCCTTTCCCTCTGACTTGGAACACCTCCTTTGTAATATTTTAACTTCTCAATATACTGGAATCAATTTCTGAATTATCTCATCATTTCCAGCAGTCTAGCTGTTTCTTCCTACACACATACTCCATTGGTTGGTTACAAATCCTCCTCACTGCTCTTTTTCATGTTTATGCAGCCTTTCTTGCTTACCTCTTAGATGTTGGTCATTCATTCACCCATGTAAATACAATCTCATGCCAGGATGTGGTGTGATATGCCCGCCTGTTACAACAGACCAGGCTCGGCTTGCCATCTTGCACTGAACAAATTACTTGGAAGTCCAAAAGCTGGTGCAAGGATCTGAAGGTTTATTCAGATTACCGATACTCAACTAAATGTCGAACCAAGCAAACAGAGAAAAGAGGAGCAGTGGGGTCCAGTTTATTCTAGTCCCAATTGGCGGGGCCAACCTATTCCATTGATACAGTAATTGATCAAAGCAGTTCTCCGCACCATCCTCGGCATAAAGAAGAAAAGTACTGATTAGATTTAAATTAGAGAAATAAAGCACAGCCAGGAGCCCTCCAGGGTGCACCTATACCGAACGGCAGAAGAGGGCTTGGAAAATCAGAAATAAAGCATGGCCGGGAGCCCTCCAGGTTGCACCTACATAGTAGTAGATGCAATCCAACCAAACAGCAGGAGAGGGCTCAGAAAATCAGAGAAAGGTAGAGAGGATTTTAGTGGCTTCCGGACTTCCAGTCACTGCGCAGCGTGGGAATGGATCCCACACTCTCATGAATCCCCCATCAGGCGGAACCTGCTCAGGCAAGGTCTTCACGGTGCGGGACTGGCCTTCCCACCTCTGCTAGTCACCCGCCAGGGCAAGCCACTGCCGGCCAGAGGGAGCAGCTTCTCACAGGCTGAGAGGAGTTTAAGCTGTAGTTGTCTAGCAGCCACTTTAAAGAGGAAGAAAAGGGGGGAAAGGAGAGTAAAAGAGACTAAAGCATTGCCTTGTCAGAATTTCAGCCGGGGACTCCAGGAGAGACTTACCAGCAGCAGAGACGTCGGAGCACAGTAGTCCCAGTGGCCACTTGCCTCTTGCAGCTGGAGTCTTCTCTGGTGCCCAAAGTTTTCCAGTTTTTTAAAAAAAATTTATTTTGTCGATATACAATGAGGTTGATTATTATGGCCCATCACCAAAACTCCCCTCCCTCCTCCCTCTCCCCCCTCCGACCCAACAGTGTCCTTTCTGTTTGCTTGTTGTATCAACTTCAAGGAGTTGTAGTTGTTACGTCCTCTTGCCCCCCCCCCGGATTTTGTGTGTGTGTGTGTGTGTGAATTTATTTATTTATTTTTAGCTCCCAC
>NW_007726467.1:227201-231220 GCF_000696425.1 Galeopterus variegatus
AGCGAGGCGCGGGAGCAACACCGAGGGTTGTGATCCCGTTGCTGGTCCCGGTCCGGTACGGGGGCGACACTGAGGGTTGCGATCCATTGCCGTACACGGAAAAAGACAAAAAGACAAAAAAAAAAAAAAATTTTTTTTTCCTTTGGTTGCCCATGCTTTTGGGGTCTTATTCATGAAGTCTGTGTCCAGTCCTATTTCCTGAAGTGTCTCTCCTACATTTTCTTTAAGAAGTTTTATTGTTCCAGGGTGTATATTTAATTCTTTAATCCATTTTGAGTTGACTTTAGTGTTTGGTGAAAGGTATAGGTCTAGTTTCATTCTCCTGCATATGATATCCAGTTCTCCCAGAACCACTTGCTAAAGAGGCAGTCTCTTCCCCAGTGAATAGGCTTGGTGCCTTTGTCAAAGATCAGATGGCTGTGGGTGTGTGGGTTGATTTCTGGATTCTCTATTCTGTTCCATTGATCAGTGTGTCTGTTTTTATGCCAGTACCATACTGTTTTGGTTATTATAGCTTTGTAGTATAGCTTAAAGTCAGGTAGTGTTATGCCTCCAGCTTTATTTTTTCTGCTCAGTGTTGCTTTGGCTACATGTGGTCTTTTGTTATTCTGATCCTATATATTGAACAGCCTAAAGCCTCTACAAAAAAACTCTTGGAGGTGATAAATGATTTCAGCACAGTAGCAGGATACAAAATCAACACACAAAAATCAGTAGCATTTCTCTTCTCCAATAGTGAACATGCAGAAAGAGAAATCAAGAAAGCCTGCCCATTTACAATAGCCACCAAAAAAATAAAATACTTAGGAATTGAATTAACCAAGGAGGTGAAAAATCTCTATAATGAGAACTTTTTTGTCCTTTTTGAGACCGGCCACACTGCGCTCAACCAGTGAGCGCACTGGCCATCCCTATATAGGACCCGAACCTGTGTGCGCCACGGGCTCAGCCCAAAGTTTTCCAGTTTTTGCCAGTGACTCACTTAGGCTCTTGGATTCCAAAGTCATAGAAATGAACAACGCACCCAGCAGTAAAGCAAGAGATGCTTTATTAAAAGAGGAGATAGACTTATGCATAAGTGGGGAGCAGCAACAGTAAAGCTAGCCCCCCGAGGGGAGCTGTTCAGGGTTTTTTTTTTTCTTAAAGATGACCGGTAAGGGGATCTTAACCCTTGACTTGGTGTTGTCAGCACCACGCTCACCCAGTGAGCAAACTGACCATCCCTATATGGGATCCGAACCCGTGGCCTTGGTGTTGTCAGCACTGCACTTTCCCGAGTGCGCCACGGGCCGGCCCCTGTTCAGGGTTTTTTATAGGGAAAGGAGTTAAGGGGTGGCAGGCCTGCGGCACTGGAGGTGGTCAATTCTGTTCTTTCCGGTTGCGTCATGGTGCATGCGCGGTAGGTCCAAGATGGCAGTGGTGGTCATCATTGTCACCCCAGGAGGGTCGTTGTAGCAGTCTCCTTGAAGCTTTGTGCACAGGCGGGAATTCCCAAAGGGGTCTTAAGGTTAATCTGTAACTTAATTTTTACAATTATGGTAAACAAGCCTTGGGGAGGGGTTTTGCAATTCAGTAAATACCTGTTTCCTCTCTTATCTCAGTCTATTTTATCAGGGTGGGCCATGGGGTAATCTTTTGCCCTGGGGGGTCTCATGACTGAGGAGTGGAAAATAACAAAGTGTCCTCTGCAGGGAAAATGGAGTCAGTTTGCTTCACAGGCCTAGCTTCCTCTGTTTCACTCCGTCTGCTCAGATTTCTTTTTATGTTCTAACACTGATTTTATAATTTTCTTCCTATGGTCCCTTCCCTTTTAAACAAATGTCCCTTAACACCTCTTCCCTTAAGTCAATTTGACAAATGTTTACTGAACAGAGATGGTCAGATGGAGCCCAACGCTGCGGTATCTGCGTTATGAGAAGCCTGCTCAGCTCTGCAAAATCAGGAAGGGGCAAAAGGCGACCAGGGGCTGCCGGCCCGCGTCCCGCCGGCAGGGGGCGGTGCCGAGGAGTGTCCTTTCGGGCGTCCCAGTCCCGGGTAGCCCCATGGTCCCCGTCTTCCAGCAGCGGGAGAGGGCGGTCCTGGGCTCCCGCAGGGCGCGGGCTCCCGGTGAAAGTGCTTCCGTCCAGGCGCAGGGGCACCCCTGGTGGGCAGGAGGCCGGCCAGGAAGCCCCAGAGGTGGGGCGCCCGGGAATCTGGGGACGCGGCCTGGGCCCGCAAGACGCCCACCGCTCACTCCTACCGGGCAGCGAAAGTCAGACCCCAGGGAATGCGTCCATAAGCAGAATCGTGCACGCAGAACGTACGAAAGGAACAAGGGGGCGCAGTGACAAGCGAGGCCTCTCCCCTCCCCCGCCAACCTGAGCACACCTGCGTCCACACAGCAGAAAGCCACCTTTCCGACGTTTGTCATCTTACAGGTGAAAGCCGCTTCCAGAGTTCTAATTTTCATTTCTCTTATGAAGGAGGTCTAGCTTCGTCTGATATGTTAAAGTCATTTGTAATTACCATGTGATTCAGCAGTTCCACTTCGGAGTATACGTCCAAAAGAACTGGAAGATATTGTCCCACCACGTTCACAGCAGCATTAACAGTAGCCCACAGCTGGAAATACCCCAAAGGCCTACGAACAGGTGAACGGGTGAACAAAATACGGTACATAGTATAATGGAATATATGCAATTCTGACACACGCTACAAACATGGGTGAACTTTGAAGACATTATGCTAAATGAAATAAACCAGACGCATAAGGACAAATACTATATGATTTCACTTGTATGAACTATCTAGAATAGGCAACTTTATAGAGGCATAGTAGACCTGTGGTTGCCAGGGGTGAAGGGTAGGGGGAGGAGGGAATTATTGTTTAATGGATATAGAGTTTCAGTTTGGGAAGATGAAAAAGTCCTGGAATGGGTGGCGGTGATGGCTGCACAGCAATGTGGGTGTACGTGATGCCACCGAATCGTACATTTAGAATTGGTTAAAATGGTAAATTATACATATGTATATTACTACAATAAAAAGTAATTGACCATTTCAATAAAAACAGTGAAAAAAACAGCCATTTGTGTTACCTTTTCCATATCATAGTGTCATGAAAGAGATTTTGCATTGTGGGTCAAATCACTCATTTTCAAAATCTGCATAAACCTCTGCAAGGAAGAAATGATTTACCCACTCCCAGAGAGTCTACACAGTTTTTATACTGGTTGGGTTAATTTCACCAAAGTCAATGATGTCATAGTCAGTGGGTTAAATACTATAAACTATAACAATAATAGTTTAACTGCAAAATTGACATATTAACTAGTATAATTTCCTATAATAAACCTACCTAGTAAACATGTTGAAATTACTGGTGGGTTAAGGTCTAAGACACAATTACAACAAACTTAGTTACAGATCTAATTGGCTTTTATTTGTGATTCATGAATCAGGGCAGCCTCCATCCTACAAAAATAGAATGAGAGCACACACTGGGCAATCGTAGGACAGTGGGTTTTGTAAGGTAGGAACAAGGAAACAGAAAATAGAAAGATAATTGATTGGTTAACATCAGGTTGCTTCAGGTTATTTGGCTTGATATAATCATTTCACAATGTATACATATATCAAAACATCACTTTGTACCTCACAAATACATATCATTACTTGTTAATTAGAAAGAAAAATTGTTTAAAAATTTAAAGAAGGGGGCCGGCCCGGTGGCGCACTGGATAGTGCGCCGCTTGGGAAGCGCGGTGGCGCTCCCGCCCGAGGGTTCGGATCCCACATACAGACCGGTTCCCGCTCACTGGCTGAGCGAGGTGCGGGAGCAACACCGAGGGTTGCAATCCCGTTGCCGGTCCCCGGTCCGGTACGGGGGCAACACTGAGGGTTGCGATCCGTTGCCGGACACGGAAAAAGACAAAAAAAAAAAAAAAAAAAAAAAAAAAAATTTAAAAAAAAAAAGGGAAATTAAAAAATGCTAGGGTTTTAAGGGGTTCGATTGTAAAATAATATGAAAAACCCTATGA
>NW_007726467.1:231230-250170 GCF_000696425.1 Galeopterus variegatus
GGAAAAAAAAAAAAAAAAAAAAAAAAAAAAAAAAAAAAATTTAAAGAAGAACAGTGAAATTAATAAATGCTAGAGTTTTAAGGAGTTCGATTGTAGAATACTATGACAACACTATGTAAATTCAAAATATTCTCCTCTGACTTAGACGTTGGTAAATGACTGTCTTTTTGCAAATAGTCTACAGTAAATAGAAGATTAGATCTAGCTAGGCTAAAGTAAGGCAGAATACTAATTCATAGTAAATCATTGCCCTGTGATGGGGAAAATATGGATTTTTATGAGAAGACTTGGTTTGTAGCTTTGGATCTTCTTCTTACTATATATGTGACACTTAAGTCTCTCTATGCTGTTTCTTCTTTTGTAAAATGTGAATAAAATATCTAATAATTGCAACTCCAAAAAAAAAAAAAAAAAGCAGAGGGGGCTTCCTTATTACACTGACAGGTAGACTAGAATCTCCTGTTTTCAGGAAAAACTGGTCTGGTTTATGATCTATCTGTTTCCTTAAAGTTTCAGTTTGATCATGTGGCATTTAGCATGAGTGACTCCATTTTGGTTTTGTCTGGTCTGTTGGGGCCGAGCGCAATCCAAAACAATGGACTCCCATAATTTTTTTTGACAAGGGTTCCATTTCATAGGAGATTAATAAGAAATTTTTATTGATTAATTTATCATTGTTGTTCCATGCAAGGTTCTTCTATTTTATTAATATATTTATTACCATTTACCCCCAACTTCTCTTTCCATTCCCCCCATAGGCAAACAGTCCAGTGTGTTTAATGTGTGTCAACTTTTTTTTTTTTTTTTCCTTTTTGTCTTTTTTCGTGTCCGGCAACGGATCGCAACCCTCAGTGTCGCGCCCGTACCGGACCGGGACCGGCAAGGGATCGCAAACCTCGGTGCTGCGCCCGCACCTCGCTCAGCCAGTGAGCGGGAACCGGTCTGTATGTGGGATCCGAACCCTCGGCGGGAGCGCCACTGCGCTCCCAAGCGTCGCCAGTGCGCCACCGGGCCGGCCCAGTGTGTGTCAACTTTTGTATGCTTTCCAGCCAATGTGTTTTGTGTGTATGCATTTTAAATTTACATAAATAATTTTGCATTATATATTTAACACTTTTTCTTATTTTTTTCCTTCATTATGTTTTCCTTTGCTTTTTTTTTTTTTTTTTATTGCTGGCCAGTGTGGGGATCCAACCCCAGACCTTGATCTCACCAGCACCACACTCTAACAAACTGAGCTAACTGGCCAGCTCTTTAATATGATTTTAAGATCCATTCTGGTTGCTCTGTGTGCCTTTAACCTGGGGCTGTTTACGCTTCACCCAGCAATGCCTGAGTGTTCCTACATCCCCACATCCCCAACAACAATTGCATTATCCAATTTCTAATTTTTGCCAATTTGTAGGTGTAGGGTAATTTCCTCATTGCTGTTTTAATTTGCCTTTTTCTGATTACTAATAAGTTTGAGTATCCCTTCTTATGTTTACTGCTGTCTTGTTTTTGATGATTAGCCAAATATAACTATTCAATTTAAATTAATTAAAATTTAAAATTCAGTTCCCCATTTACACTCGCCACATTGCAAGTGTTCAGTAGCCACATGGCTACCCTATTGGACAGAGCAGGTACAGAACACTTCCATCAGCACAGAGTTCTATTGGACGGTGCTGTTCTAGACTAACGTCCTAGATATTAGCTCCTCGAAGTGTCTTCCCCCAGTCTGCACCAGACTTAGATTTGCCCATGGGACCCTTGGCTGAACAGAAATCATTAAATTGATGTGACCAAAATCATCACTTTTTCCTTATAATTTCTGCTTTTGAAGTTTTAAGTCCTTTCATATCTCTAAGTCCCAAAAGATGTTCTCTTACAATTTCCTTCTATTAGTTTTATGGTTTTAGGTCTGTATTCCATCCGGGGTACAACTTTTTTTTTTGGTGGCTTGGCCAGTAGGGGGATCCAAACCTTATCTTTGGTGTTAGCAACACTGCACTCTAAGCAGCTGGGCTATGGAGTACAACTTTTTTATATGGTGTTAAGTAGGGATTCAGTTTTATTTTTTTCCTTTATCGAGTCAATTTTTCAACACCAAATACTAGACAATCAGTGTTCAAGAATATACAGGTCTGTCTCCAATATCTCTATTCTGTTCCATGTTCTCTTTCTGATTCCAGCACTAGATGTTCTTAGTTGTATAATTGGGCAGGGTGGACCTCCCCAATAAATTTCAGAGTTAGTATATTAGTTTCCTAGGGCTGCCATAACCAAGTACCACAAACCAAGAAAAACTTATTCTCTTGAAGGTCTAGAGGCCAGAAGTCCAAATTCAAGGTGTTGGCAGAGCCATAATCCCTCCAAAATCCCTAAAGAAGTGAGCCTCTTCCTAGCCTCTGCTGGCTGTCGGCAGTCTGTGGCGTCCCTCAGTTTGCAGCAGTATCACTCCCACCTCTGCTTTGGTCTTCACGTGGCCTTCTCATAAGGACACCAGTCATTGGATTTAGGGCTTGCCCTAACCCAGGATGACCTCATCTCAACTAATCAGATCTGCAAAGACTCTATTTCCTAAAAAGGTCATATTCTGAGGTTCTGGGTGGACGTGAATTTGGGGGAGACACTATTTAACCCAGTTGGGTTAGTTTATCATGATTTTAAAAAACTGAACTGGGGGCCAGCCCGGTGGCGCACTGCTACAGTGCGCCGCTTGGGAGCGCGGTGGCGCTCCCGCCGAGGGTTCGGATCCCACATACAGACCGGTTCCCGCTCACTGGGTGTGCGAGGTAAATTTTTTTAAAAGTTGTTTCTCTGAAATATGTTTTTATCCCACCCTCTTTCTTGATAGTTTGGCTGGGTATAGCATTCTAATTTGAAATCTCTTTCCTTCTTTTTTTTTTTTTTTTCCTTTTTTGTCTTTTTTCGTGACCGGCAACGGGATCGCAACCCTCGGTGTTGCCCCCGCACCTCGCTCAGCCAGTGAGCGGCCGGTCTGTATGTGGGATCCGGCCGGCCAAAATCTCTTTCCTTCTGAATGTGAAAAGTTTTCTCCACTGGACTTTTGCCTTCATTGTTTTTCTCCTGAGGGGTGAAATGATTGTGATTTTTGATTCCTTGTATGGGATCTTTTTTATCTCTATGAAAGCTTATAGAATTTTTCCTTTGTCCTCATTTTCTGAGATTCCCTAAAGATTTCCTCCTATTTTCAGCCCTACCTTTACTTCTACTCAATGGGCCCTTTCACACTGGAAATGCATGGTCTTCAGTTCTGAGAATCTGTGAATGGTTTTGGTAAGACCTTCCTCTCCTCTGCTTTCACTCTTTCTGAATCTTCTATTATATGGATGTTGGAGCTCCTAGAAAGGCTCTCTCTATTTTTTTTCTTTTTTCTCTCCTAAAATTTTATTTATTTATTAAAATTAAATTTTATTTATTTATTTATTTGCTGTCCTCTCCAGAAGTTTTCCTCAAATTTATCGTCCAACCATTCTATTAAGTTTATTTTTGCTAGTATTTCTTTAATTTCAACAGCTTTTTTTTGCCCTCTAAATTTTCCTATTTTTGTTTTTTGGATGTAGTATCTCCTACTCTCTGAGGATATTAAGTAAGATCAGGTGGTTCTTATCTTTTAATTTTCTAACCCTTTTCTCCAAATTACTCTCTTTTGTTTACTGTTTTGGTCTCTACTTTCTTTTTTTTTTTTTTTTTGTCTTTTTCTTGACCGGTAAGGGGATCACAACCCTTGGTGTGGTGTCGCCCACACTGCGTTCAGCCAGTGAGCGCACCGGCCATTCCTATATAGGATCCGAACCCGTGGCGGGAGCATCACTTCGCTCCCATCGCCGCACTCTCCTGAGTGCGCCATGAGGCCAGCCCTTGGTCTCTACTTTCTGATCTGAGGCTTCCCTCAGATGTTTGGAAATTCTTGGACATCTGCTCAAATTCAGAATTAGAGCACAAAAAAGCTACTTTCGTGCTCTACGCCATAGGTGAGGCATGCCAATTGACTCTAAGGATATCAGCCAGGGTCATCTCACTGGGGAATGTCAATATTTTAGAATTATTTCTCTTGGACTGGTCGGGTGCTCCAGAAAAATTTCTCATGGTCTCCTGCTTGGAGATCATAATTGTAGTCAGACTTCTGAGTCCTGAAGGGAGTGGGGAAGAGATTAGCAGGTCTCAGCATTCAGTTCATAAATGTTCACTTAATGCCCCTGTTTTCTGCAGCTACCCTCTGCCCTCAACTGGGCCTAGAACCTTCCAATCCATTGATCATCCATTTTAGCCTCCCTGGAGAGGCTGGGTAAAGGAACTGCTTCCCAGCTGCAGGGAATAGAGGAAGAGATCTGAGGGCAGAACTGCTTCTTAAATATACTTTCAACAACTTCTCCTATTTTCAGCCCTACCTTTACTTCCAGAGATCCCTGGTGTCCCAGTTCCTCAAGGTTCTGGGTTGAAACCAGGTTTTTCTCAGTTTTCCCCACTACTGGCGTAAAAATCAGTGTTTCTAGGGCTAAGTCACACCAGAAGCTTTCCAGCTTTTCAAATTCTGTTGCGGTTACCTCCACTCCCATTTTCTTTGCCTCTGTGAAGTTTTGCCTTAAAAAAGAAATCCTCTTGCTGTCATTTTAGTTGGTTTTCAGGGAAGAGAAAATGTAAATGAGTGTGTTCAATCTACTATGTTTATCTAGAAGTTAAAATAAAATAGGGCCGGCCAGTTAGCTCACTCCATTAGAGCATGGTGCTGACAACACCATGGTCAAGGGTTCAGATCCCCCTACTAGCCAGCTAAAAAAAAAAAAAAAAAAAAGGAAGCTCATTATTCCATCTGACATTTATTTTGTAAATGGTATGACTTTATTTTTTTCTAAGTGGATATTCGATTTTTCTAAAATGTTTCAATCAAGAAGGCAGGACCCGGGCCGGCCCGGTGGTGCACTCGGTAGAGTGCGGTGCTTGGGAGCGTGGTGACGCTCCCGCCGAGGGTTTGGATCCCATATAGAGACCGGTCCGTTCACTGGTTGAGCGTGGTGCGGGCGCGACACCGAGGGTTGCGATCTCGTTGCCGGTTGCGGTACGGGCGTGACACTGAGGGTTGCAATCCCATTACTGGTCATGAAAAAAGACAAAAAGGAAAAAAAAAAAAAAAGAAGGCAGGACCCTGTGCTGTGCTGCCTCTGACAAAGGAGTCACCCAGGTAGGCAGGAGAACAGGCCAGCCATGCGCCAGATCCCCGCCCCACCCATGCAGAAGGCAGGGCCCCACATGTGCTGCTGCCAATTGGGGAGGCACCCAGGCGGGCAGGAGAACAGGCCAACCACCCACGAGAACCCCACCCCACCTGTGCAGAAGCCAGGTCTCCAGGCCATGCTGCTGCTGACAGGGGAGGCACCCAGGCAGGCTGGAGAACAGGCCGGCTGACTGCCCAGGCCTGCCCTGCCCACACAAAAGGTAGGACCCTACACGCTACACCACCACCAGGAGGCTTTGCACAGCTTCCACGGAGGTGGTCTACAGCAGCCATCACCATAGCTAATACTGTCGCTGCCTTAATAACATCCACGACCACTGTGCAGGTAGCCCACTACACATTTGACTTCACTGATACAAGGAGAGTCACTGGATAAGCCTGGAAAGGGAGGAAGAAGTCTTTCTCCTCAAAGTCCACTCCAGAGTAATAGAAGAAGCAACTGATCTTCAAAAATCAACATAGAGATATTAGAAATATGAAAAAATCAGAAAATATGACACCAGCAAAGGAATTCAGTAGCTCTCAATACCAGACTCTATGGAACAGCAAACCCTTGAAATGAATGAAGAGGAATTCCTAGTAACTATCTTAAGGGAACTCAATGAGATAAAAGAGGACTCTGTAAGACAACACAATGAAATGAAAAAAAATATCCAGATGTGAAGGATGAAATTTACGAAGAGATTAATACCTTGAAAAAGAATGCAGCAGAACTCCTGGAACTGAAAGTTGCATTTAATGAAATAAAAAACACAACCAAGGGCTTAAGCAGCTGCTTAGAACAAGCTGAAGAAAGAATTTCCGAACTCAAAGATGATCTTGATAAAATAACTCAGGCAGACAAAAAAAAAAAAGGAAAAAAAGAATTTAAAAAATTGAAGAATTTCTAAGAGAGCTAGCAGACAACCTGAAATGCACAAACATCCAAATCTGGGGTGTTCCTAAAGGGGATGAGAAAAGTAAAGGCTTTGAAAATCTGTTTAATGAAATAATAATAGAAAACTTCCCAGGCAGAGGGAGAGACACAGACCTTCAGATCCAGGAAGCTCAAAGATCCCCAAACAGTTTCAATCCAAAAAGATCCTCTCCAAGACACATTATAGTCAAACTGGCAAAGCTCAAAGACTGAGAGAGAATCCTAAAAGCAGCAGGAGAAAACCATCAAGTCACTTACAAGGGAGCCACCATCAGACTAACAGCAGACTTCTCAACTGAAACTGTACAGGCCAGAAGAAAATGGGATGACATATTCAAAATACTAAAAGAAAAAACTGCCAGCCCAGTATACTATACCCAGCAAGGCTATCCTTCAGAAATGAGGGAGAAATAGTATATTCCCCAGACAAACAAAAACTGTGGGAGTTCACCACCAGATAACTAGTCCTGCAAGAAATTCTCAAGGGAGTCCTGCATCTGGAATCTGAAAAACAATAATCACTACCACAGATACACAAGTAAAAACAAAACCTACCAGTAAAACACAAAAGCAAATGAGAAAGACAAAAGAAACTAAATCTTACCACCTCAAAAAAAACCCAGGGCCGACCTGGTGGCGCACTCGGTAGAGTGCGGCGCTTGGGAGCATGGCGGCACTCCCACTGAGGGTTCGGATCCCATATAGAGACTGGTCCACTCACTGGTTGAGCGCGGTGTGGGCGCGACACCGAGGGTTGCGATCCCATTACCGGTCACGAAAAAAGACAAAAAGGAAAAAAAAAAACAAAAAACCCACAAACATTGAAGACCAATAATCAAGGAAGAAGATAGGAAAAAAATGATACTCAAAACATCTAAACAAAAAGCCATAAAATGCCAGGGATAACACAATACCTCTCAATAACAACACTAAATGTAAATGGATTAAACTCCTCATTCAAAAGATACAGATGGCTGGATTGGATCCAAAAGCAAGACCCAACTATATTCTGTCACCAGTAAAAATGCCTCCAGACTAATAGTGAAGGGATGAAAAAAGATATACCATGCAACTAAAACCAAAAATGAGGAGTAGCTACTTTCTTATCAGATATAATAGATTTTAAACCAAAAACCATAAAAAGAGACAAAGAAGACCACCATATAATGATGAAAGGATCGATCCAGCAAGAAGAAATAACAGTCATAAATATAATGCACCCAACACTGGAGCACACAGATATATAAAGCAAATACTATTAGGCTAAAGAAAGAGAAAGACCCAAGTATGATAATAGTGGGGGACCCAAACACTCCCCCCTTGTCATTAGACAGTACACCCAGGAAACAAATCAACAGAGAAACACAGGATTTAAACTCCGCTCTAGACCAATTGGACCTGGCAGATAATTCCCGAACATTGCATCCAACAACTGCAGCATACTCATCAGCCCATGGAACTTTCTCCAAGATAGACCACATCTTAGGTCACAAATCAAGTCTCAAAACGTTTAAAAAATTGAAATCATCTCAACTACCTTTTCAGGCCATAATGGATTAAAACTAGAAAGCAATAACAAGTGAAACTCAGGATTCTATACAAATACATGGAAATTAAACAATAAGCCCCTGAATGACCTATGGGTCCAGAAGAAATTAAATAGGAAATCAAGAAATTCCTAGAAAACAACAAAAATAAAGACATATCATATCAAAACTTCTGGAATACTGCAGAAGCAGTTCTAAGAAGGAATATTATAGCAATAAATGCTTGCATTGAAAAAATAGAAAGTTGGGCCGAGCCCGTGGTGCACTCAGGAGAGTGCGGCGCTGGGAGCACCGCAGCACTCCCACCACGGGTTCGGATCCTATATAGGGATGGCTGGTGCGCTCACTGGCTGAGCACAGTGCGGCTGGTCTCAAAAAGGACAAAAAAAAAAAAATAAACCCAGAAACTTTTCAAGTAAATAACCTAACTACACCTAAAATGTTTCATTCAATAGTCTTTTTCATACTGATTTGAAATACCATCTTTATCATATGCAAAGCAAAATTTACATTTACTCTCGGAGTTGCACCTGGATTTGTATTCTATTTACATAATTTGTCTTTCTTGAACAAATCGACATAAATTAAAGTATTGCTTAAATGTCTATATATAATATTGTATTCCCATTTCAAAATTGTTCTGGCTATTTGTATGCATTTAAAATGGAGAATCTCACTGAGCTTTTGATTAAGACATCATTGAATTAATAAATTTTGGTATTTTGGAAAGAGGTGACATCTTTACCATATTGAGACTTTCACCCATGAATGTAGTATAGTTTTTTGTTTATTTTTGGTCTTTTTCATTGTAGTGGATTGAAGTATGTCCCCCCAAAACTCATGAAGCTTGAATTGTGTCCCCCAAGTTTTATATATTAGAAACTTGGCCCCCACTGTTTCTATTAAGAGGGTGGGAAATCCTATTACGGTCATTGAAAGGTGGGGCCTTGAAGAGGTGATTGGATTGCAGGACCGTGCAGTAGTGAATGGATTAAAAATGGTGATCAGGGCCGTGGTTCTGAGGGCTTTAAAAGAAGAGGAGAGTCTGCCTTTCTCTTTCTCTTTCTCTGCTCCACTACTTTGCAATGTGATAATCTGCCTTCATGGAAGTCACAACCAAAGAAAGCCTTTACCAAGTGTGTTCCCTGGACTTTGCACTTCCTAGCCTCTGAAACTGAACAATAAATTTTGTTTTCTTACAAAGTACCCAGTTCCATGTATTTTGTTATAAGCCACAGTAACATATTAATACATTCGTGTATCCCATAATGATTCAAATATTTCATTATGTTTATTCTCAGGTATTTTACAGAGTTTATTGTCATTGCTGATTTAATCTTCTTGACTATCTTTTATCTATTTGTTATTTCTATTATTAACTAAAACTTACTAATTTGGGGGTGTTAATCTTTTAAACTTTTTAGGGAATTGACTGCCATTTCAATATCTTCTAGAATGATTGAAATGGTAAGGTTTTCTTTTTTTTTTTTTTTTTTTCCTTTTTGTCTTTTTTCATGACCGGCAACGGGATTGCAACCCTCAGTGTTGTACCCGCACCTCGCTCAGCCAGTGAGCGGGAACCGGTCTGTATGTGGGATCCAAACCCTCGGCGGGAGCGCTACTGCGCTCCCAAGCGGTGCACTGTAGCACTGCGCCACCAGGCCGGCCCCGAAATGGTTAGGTTTTCTACTGCTTAAGTCAATTTGGGTAATTTATATTTTCCAAGCAAATCATCCACCTCATCTACATTTTCAAATTTATTGGTATAAATTCACAGCTATATATTATATTTTATTGTTAAAATCTCTATATCATTATGTGTATCCCCCTTGCTGTTGGTAAGTTTATTTTAATTTTATACCTCATTGTGTTTGATGAATATAGCTGATGTGATTTTATTTTTCTTTCTGAAATCTGAGGTCTAACATGGAAATTTTTTACAAATGTTTGATACATTTGAAAAGCATACATATGTTCTTTGGTTTGGGAGACTGACATATTGTATACATCTACTAGATAAAGATTAACTATCATCAAATTATCTATAGCTTTACTAACATTTCAACTTCTAATCTCTCAGTTTCTGAAATGTGTTAAAGTGTACCACTATGATTGTGCCTTTTAAAAATTTTGTGTTAAGGGGCCAGCCCAGGGCTCACTTGGGAGAGTGTGGTGCTGAGAACACCAAGGCCACGGGTTCGGATCCTTATATAAGGATGGCCGGTTAGCTCACTTAGGAGAGTGTGGCACTGACAACACCAAGTCCAGATCCCCTTATTGGTCATCTTAAAAAAAATTTTTTTGTGTGTGTGTATGTTATATTTCTGCTAGTTTTTGCTTTTTGTTAGAAAGCTATGTTGTTGAGAGCATAAACATTTGAAACTATATTATCTTCTTAGCAAATTGTTCCTCCTATGAATGTGAATTCCCTCCTTTTCCCCTGTAATGCTTTTTTCCCTTAAATTCTGTTTTGTCTGACATTAATACAGCTACACCTGAGCACTAGGCCAGACCAAGGAGTCTAATCTAACTTTTGTGATGAGCAATTATAATGACTTGGATCTAGTTTAAGATAACTTTTACTTTCATTTTCTCCCAAAACAACAAATTACTAGATCAAAGGTTTTACATAAGATAAGGTTACAAGGGGTGGAGGGGGCACTTGGTTGCCCTCTTATTCTCATGGCAGTATACCCAGAGTTTAGTGGTCTTGCCTACCGCATGTAGCAAGATGTCTGAGAAGTATAGAACTGTGGTCTCACTGCAACACCAGAAACAACCAATACCACTACATACAGCAAAATTCAACCCACCAGGGCCGGCCCGTGGCTCACTCGGGAGAGTGCGGTGCTGATAATACCAAGGCCACGGGTTCGGATCCCATATAGGGATGGCCGGTTTGCTCACTGGCTGAGCGTGGTGCTGACAACACCAAGCCAAGGGTTGAGATCCCCTTACCGGTCATCTTTTAAAAAAAAAACCCAGAAAACGAAAAAAACTCCCATGCTGCCGTGCTAGAATTCTAACAGAACTTCGCTCATCTCCTTCCCTCCCCCCACATTTTAAAAGATGTTTTTCAAGGAATGTTGCCTTGAATTACACAAAGCACAAGCAATTACTGGAAATGTTTTCTACACAGTTCTGTTCATGTAGCGTGGTGCTGACAACACCAAGTCAAGGGTTAAGTTCCCCTTACCGGTCATCTTTAAAAAAAAAAAAAAAAAATTCAACCCACCAGAGAGTATGGCCTCTTGGCCTGACACCTGGGTTCTTTCTGAGTCAGCACAGAGCAATCTCTTATCTGCTTCTGTGCTACAAGGCCCACGCACTTTCCATTTATGTTCCCTTGAGGGATCTCCAAGGGCAGGTCTGATTAGGGACTACCACAACCTGTTTGCCTGCTGTTAGCATCTGCTTGATCTGTTTCTTTTCTTTTCTTTTCTTTTTTTTTACTGGTAAGGGGATCTTAACCCTTGACTTGGTGTTGTCAGCACCACGCTCTCCCAAGTGAACTAACCAGCCATCCCTATATAGGGATCCGAACTTGTGGCCTTGGTGTTATCAGCACCACACTCTTCCAAGTGAGCCACGGGCCAGCCCTTTACGTGCATTTCTTATAGACAGGATATAACCGGATTGCACTTCTTGGTTTATTTATTTGTTTGCATGTTTGTTTATTTGTTGTTTACCCAAACTGAAAATCCCTGTCAATCAATAAGTGAATTTAACTCATTTACATATGAGTACTATTCTGTTTGGATTTATTCCTATATATTTTATGTTATTTTTTACCCTTTTATCCTCTTTCCTTCCTTTTGCTGGATTGCTGGAATTGGAGTTCTATTATTTTTCACACAGTGGGGAATTCATATATTCTATTGTAGCCTTCTACATTCTGTTTGTATGCTCTTCAGCATACAAATTAAACATACTTTTCTCATTTATATTGTTAAAAATAGTCTCTTTCTAATGAAAAAAGAAATGTGAGCATGCTTTTTCTTTCTTTCTTTCTTTTTTTAAAGATGACTGGTAAGGGGATCTTAATCCTTGACTTGGTGTTGTCAGCACCACACTCTCCCAAGTGACCCACAGGCTGGCCCAAGCATGCTTTTCCTTCCCTCCCCTCCACACATGTTGATATCATTTATGGTTTTCATTTCAGATTATTAATAATTTTTTAACAATTAATATTTTATTAGATTTAACTTTTTTTGCTCACCATATTAATTTTTCTTGTTCTTTCTTCTTTATGAAGTGTATCCTCCAATAATTCATTCATAAAGTATCTGTTAATGGTGAACTTTGAGTCTTTTTATATCAGAAAATTTCTTGATTTTGCTCTCACATTTGAATGAGATAGTAGCTGCCTGTAGAATTTTAGATTTCAAAATTATTTCCTTATCAAAATGTAGACTTAAGATCTATGCATATTACTTTATGTAAATCATGCTTCAATTTAAAAAACCTCTCTGAACTTTGAAAGATATTGTTCCATTGTCTTTCAGTATCCAGTATTATTGAGGAAGAGCTGCTGATAATGTAATTCTAATTCTTTTGTATTTGATCTCTCTTTTCTCTCTCTCTCTCTCTCTCTCTCTCTCTCTCTTTGGGTTTTCTGTTTAGCCCTTGTACTCAAAATTTCACTAATGTGTCAAGGTAAAGGTCTTTTTTTTCCCCACTTATTCTTGGCAACTGGTGGACTTTTTCAGTCTAATAAGTCATATCTTTCTTTAATTCTGGGAAAATTTTCTCTAATCTTTGAGTATTCTCTTCCATTTTCTCCATTTTCTTCTTCTGGAATTCCTATTGGATGGATATTTGTACTTCTGCATCTTTTCTCCTTATCCCTTTCTATATATTTTATCTCTTGGTAATTTTTCAGTGCATTCTGGTTGATTTCAGATTATCAATACATGTTTCAGATCATCAATACATTCTTTCCTTAATTTTTTCCTCATTTTTGAAAGATGATTTTGCTGAATATAGAAGTTTTGGCTGACATTTCTTTTTTTTACATGCCTCCCCCCTACCCTTTTTTTCCTTCAATATGTTCACTATATCATCACAGTACTTCTGGTTTCCATTCTTTCTTTTTTTTTTTTTTGTCTTTTGTCTTTTTTCCGTGTCCGGCAACAGATCACAACCCTCAGTGTTGCCCCCATACCGGACTGGGGACCGGCAACGGGATTGCAACCCTCGGCGTTGCCCCCGCACCTCGCTCAGCCAGTGAGCGGGAACTGGTCTGCATGTGGGATCCGAACCCTCGGGCGGGAGCGCCGCAGCGCTTCCCAAGCGGCGCACTATCCAGTGCACCACCGGGCCAGCCCATGGTTTCCATTATTTCTGATGAGAAGTAAGCTATTATTGGGGACTGCCTGTATGTGATGAATTGTTTTCTCTTGCTGCTTTTGACATTCTCTTTGTCTTTAGTTTTTGACAGTTTGACTATGATATATCTCCGTATGCATCTCTTTGAGTTTATCCTACTTAGGGAGGAAGCAGAGTGGTGCACTGGAATGAGGACTAGCTTTTGAGATTATCCTACTTGGAGTCTGTCAATCTTCTTGAATGTATCGATTAATATTTTTCATCAAATTTGGAAACCTTTTGAACTTGACTTCTACAGTTATTTTTTTCCTGTTTATCTCCCTCTTCTCCCCTGGTCCTCCTATTATGTGTAGGTTGGTGCACTTGATGGTGTTGTACAGGTCTCTGAGGCTTTATTCATTCTTTTTTTTCTTTCTATTCCTCAGACTAGATAAGCTCCATTAATCTATCTTCAAATTCATTGGTCCTTCATCCTGCCAGCTCAGATCTGTTACTGACCCCCTTTAGTGAATTTTTATTCCAGATATTGTACTTTTCAACTCCAGAATTTCTATTTGTTTTTATAATTTCTATCTATTAATGTTCTCTATTTGGTGAGACATCACCAACATACTCTCCTTTAATTCTTTAGACACCTTTTCCTTCAGTTCTTTGAACATATTTATATTACCTAATTTATTTTATTTTTATTTTTATTTACTTATTTATTTTTGGTCCTTTTTGTGACCGGTAAGGGGATCTCAACCCTTGGCTTGGTGGCGCCTGCACCGCGCTCAGCCAGTGAGCGCACCGGCCATTCCTATATAGGATCCGAAACCACAGTGGGAGCACTCCCAGCGCTGCACTCTCCCGAGTGTGCCACGGGGTCGGCCCTATATTACCTAATTTAAAGTTTTTGTCTAGTAAGTAAAAAACCTGGGCTCCCTCTGGACAGTTTGTAGTGAACAATTTTTTTCCACACACAGGCCACACTTTCTTGTTTCTTTTCTTGTTTCTTTTTTTTTTTAACTGGAACTTTTTAGATAATATAATTTGGCAGCTCTGAAAATCAGACACCCTTCCTTCCAGGGCTTGTTGTTGCTGCTGTTTTGTTGTTGTTCTTGCTGCTGCTGCTGCTGCTGCTGCTGTTTGTTCATTTGTTCATTTGCTTGTTTGTTTAGTGACTTTCCCGGCCTAATTCAGTAAAGTCTGTATTCCCTGTAATGTGCAGCCAACTGAAGTCTCTGCTCAGTTAGTTTAGTGGTCAGCTAATGACTAGACAGAGATGTCCTTAAATGCCTTGAGCTAGTAAATCTCCCCTCCTTTACCGAGGAGCTCTGTGTGTGGGTTGAAACACACCTTCAACACTCGGGTTGTTTACAACTCTGTCTTAGCTTTCACTTCCTGCTTCTATAGGGCTTCAAGGTAAGCCAGAAACGAGAGATTGGGGCCCTCTCAAGTCTTTCCTGTGCACATGCACATACCCAGGAATATGCCAGAGCTTTTCAAAGTCCTCTATGGACATTTCATTTCACAGATCTTCCTTGTAAATTTTTGACTGGGCTCTTGTTTGCCGCAAATGGTATCACGATGATGTTAAACAATTGAAGCTGGTTTTGTTTGAGTAATGTCCTGAGGATAGGGGTTTTCCCATGTAGGGTTAAATAATGTCCTGGAGATAGGGGTTTTCCCATGAAGAGAGCTCCAAGTGGGGTTAAATGATGACTACACCCTGTAAATGAAGTTTTTCCAGAGAACTGAGATATAGGTCAGATAGTGACAGTATTCTGGAGACAGAGCTTTCTGAGGAGCTCCCAACTCAGTCTGCCCCCTTCCCAATGGCTTCAAAGCTGCTAATTTTCAAGACTACTGTGGAGCTGGGGGGACAGGGATGGGAATAGTTAAAAGACCACAAACCCCACTGTTCTTATTAAAGTTCAGCAGTGTATCTTGGATAAGCACTCTTCAGATTGTTAGCCTTTGGTTAATTTCCAGAGTTCTGAAAAAAGTTTATTTTGATAATTTTGCTGGTAATTTTGTTGCTGTTATGGAGGAGTGGATTTGCAGAGGTCCTTACTCCACCACTGCAGAAGTCCCACCTCTGGTGGGAGAGCATTCATAAGATCAGGCTTGCCTAGGTGTTAACTAAGAAGATAGGTATTCACTGAATAGAATTAAAGTACTACCCTGGCCCTGAAGGGATCTGGGTCAAAAAAAAAAAAAAAGACACTTAAATGATGAAAATCTTGTTCCAGGATCCATAGGGATCCATAGGATTCTAAAACATTGGGGTGATGTGGTAAGAGATATTATTATCTTCTTCCTTGGTAAGAGTCAGTGGCTGCCAGGACTCAGACCCAGGTCCCTGATGCCCAGTGCTCTCTTGGTTCGTCCTCCTGCAAGACATCTTTTCCAGGGGAAGGAGCTGCCATATTTTGAAGACTTCTAAGCTAGAAGCTACATATTCATTATATTTCTTCACAACTTACTAGCAAGAAAATTATTATTATTTTCTTTTCCTTTTTTTTTTTTGTCTTTTTTTTTTTTTACTGACCGGCAATGGGATTGCAACCCTCGGTGTCGCGCCCGCACCGCGCTCAGCCAGTGAGCGGGAACCAATCACCACATGGGATCTGAACCCTCGGCAGGAGCGCCGCCACGCTCCCAAGCGGTGCACTCTCCAGTGCGCCACCAGGCCGGCCCAAGAAAATTATTTTATGTCCACTTTGCAAATGAAGAAACTGAGGTTCACAGAAGTCAAGTCACATGCCCAAGGTTAGAGCATTCATGGATGGTGGAGAGGAGACCCCACTCCAGAGGAAAGATACTCCGATGTCATCAAGCCAAATGTCCTGACCCTCTGACTGGCTACAGGGTGGGCAGAGAGGCAGTTTGTGGAGGTGCCCATTGTTACAATTTTGAGTGCAATGGGTCTGAGCCCTCTCCAGATAGTCCTATCCCCCAGGAGATGCCTCCCCACCAGTCACAGAGCAGGGAACAAAAGCAAAGTAATAGGATTGCCTGCCACAAATATCTGCTGAGGGGAGCTCCCAGGTCAACTCCAGCCTTCAAACAGCCCCCCACCCCCAAATCCAGGGAGGCACGGACAAAGTCTGGTTGGGACTTGAGGGCTGGGGGTATAGGACTATCCCCTTCATGTGATCAGCGAACAGAGTCCCTGGGCTTCAGTGCCCCAAACTCCCCCCAACCCCAGGCCACCTGCATCCCAACCCGTCCACTGCTCCGGCCACTCCCACTGACTGCAACAAAGAGGACGTAGTCATTACAAAATTATTCATGAAAGATAAACTTTATTTTGATATCTCAAAAATTGGCAAGGAAATCACCACCACCACAACAGTGCACTTTCAAGTGTTAAGTCCTCTTCAGATGCATGATCTCATTGGGACCTCACAACCATTCCGAAAGGTAGGCAGGGCTGGCAACTCCAGAACACTTCACAGGGGACTTGTTGGAGGTGAGCAAGCTTTCACACGGAACTGTTAACCCCTCACCTACACACCTCCCTACTTCTGCTGCAGGCTCTTCAACACCTGGTACGCAGGGCTTCCACCAGACATGGGCAGAAACCTTAACTCCCTCGGCTAGGAAAAGAGGGACCAGTCTCCCTCTCTCTCAACCTCTTCAGGGGGATCATGCTGATGTGGGCAGAAAGAGGGGCTTCTCCTTGCTCCACTGGCCCCAACCCAACCCCCTGTTGGGGACGGAGGGGAGCAGCCATTGCCCCCTCGCCCTCTTCTCCCTGCGGCGCCTGTGGCTGCCCCAGTTTTCCGACTCTTCTCCAGAAAGAGGGCAGGGCTGCACCTGCTCCCTCCACCCGGCTGGGCTCACGTCTAGGCCCTATCTGCCACCTGCACCAGGAGGCCTTCTCTCATGAGTCTTCCCCAGTCCGCAGAGCAGGAGGGCCCTGCTCCAGGGCCAACGCCTCAATCTGCCAGCGACACACAGGGCACTTGGCCGTGTCTGTTAAGACCCTCCAGGCACAGTAGCTGCAGAAGTGTGCATGGCCACAGGGGACAAAGCAGGTGTTGGCAGCATGGTAGAAGCATATGACGCACTCCTCTCCTGGTGTGGCTGGGAAAGGGGACGACATTGGTTAGGGGCATGTGGGGGCAAGGGATGGGCCACCTACTCATGCTATAACCACAGGACAGAGAACTATGCAGCCGTGTCTTGAGCCATGAGAAAATGCTCACAATGTAATCAAGTGAAAAAAAATGGGAAGAAAACCATAATGTACACGCATATATATCATAGAATTCCAATTCAGAGAAAAAGGAAACAAAGCACAAACAATTCCCCCTAAATACATAAATATATCTAGGATTAAAAAGTACTGGGCGGAAATCCACCCAAGAGGTAATGGTTGATTTTTATTACTTCCGTCTTTATCCTTTACTCTTTATTTTTATTTGGCAAAACTTTACAATGACGTGAATTACTTTTTTAAAGTGAGAACATAATAACACTATCTGCTCATGAATGTGCTCTTGTAACCTGTAATGTTAGCCAATGTCCTAGAAGGCAGAGCTGTTAAATTGTTTTTAGGTGTCCAGTAGGCAGAGCCAGCCCAAAGCCTGTGGGACACTTGACTGAGCAACCAGAGCTCAGGCCTCCCCTCACCCCCACCCCACCCCTGGGTGCTGGAGTCCCGGGGAATCCCTGGTGCTCCCAAAGCCACTCACCTTCAGACCCAGGCACAGCCTTCTCACTGAGGACCGTGGGCACGGGTGTGGGGAATCGGCTGGCTGTGGTATCTAAGGCAGAGAGGGACAGTCAGGGCCAGGAAAGTAAACCCAGGGTGCTCGCACCGCACCCTGGCCTGCAGCAGTGTCCATCTCCTTTCTTTTCTGGGTTACAGTGCTGGAACTCCAGGCTGGTTTGAAGACCCTGTCCTGGCCGCCCCCTCCCCAGCTTAACACAGCCGAGAATTCGAGGGGCGGTAGACTCTTCCTCCTAAACCGCCCTTCCTTCAGGCCACTGTCTGAGTGGAGACCCTGAGCATGACCCACGTTCCCACACCCGGACGAGCATCAAAATCGCCCAGGAGGTGGGAAAACACAGGTGCTGAGGCCCTGCTCCAGACCTAGCAAATCAGGTGCTCCAGGGGGAGCTCCAGCAGCTGTGGCAAAGGATTTTAGAAACAAATTCGCTGGGGGGAGAGGAAGCATGCCAATTATTTTTTCTATGGGAATTACTTACTGCTTCCCTGCGCCCCCCTGAAGGCTGGGGGGGTGGTCGTTTCCCCGCCCACTGCGTGAGTGTCACCCCTCCCCCTGCAGACGGTTTCCTTGCACAGCTCCAGCGTTCACACTCACGTTGCCCTTGTCTCTAGCGAACTCCTACTTAGACTGTAAAGCCCGCTCCAAATGTGCCTTCCTTTGCAAAACGTGATCAGCCTTTCCACAGATGTTTGGGGTGCTGGTTATTTCTTCTCGTTATTCTTTTGGGACAAGGCTGCCCTCCCTGTAACTGGGTCCTGTCCATCTGCTGTCTCCAGCACCCAGCGTCACAGCTGACACCGGCCAGGGGCTGATGGCGTAGCTGATTGGATCGATCGGTGGGGGGGTCGCCCGAGCCTCCATGGCCCCCCACCGCCACCCCCACCCCGGGGAGCTGTGCCTGGGTCCCCGCAGGTTGCCTCACCCAGCAGCTCGATGGCCTTGGTGGTCCCGTACACGTCCATCACGGCCCAGAGCGGGGCGCCCGTGAGCACGCCCTTGCGCAGCAGGAGCCGGGGGCCCGCGTTGACCCTGGCGAAGAGCCGGCCGCGGGGGTCCACCCAGAAGCTGACCACGTCCCCCGCGAGCGCGCAGCCGTCGGGCAGCATGGCCGCCCACGTCGGGCTCTGCTGCTCCAGGTCGGGGCACACTCGTGGCGGCAGGCTGGGCGCGGACACGCGCGCGG